>NW_027258939.1:0-46468 GCF_045791955.1 Oncorhynchus clarkii lewisi | reverse complement strand
ACTGTGAGATTAGGATATCAGGATTCAAGGTTGCTATGATGTTAGGACATCGGGACCTGCTTAGACAAAGCAATTTCAACAGTAGAGGAAAGGGTTGCAATGTATGGGGAAATGAATGGCTGCAGTATTTCCGTTATAATAAGTACATGATAAATGGAACATTAAGGCATAAATGTATGAAAGACTATTCTTATTTTAAACTAATGTTGTTCTGTCCTTGTGGTGCACTGTCTATTCATGTTATGTAGTGTTTCATGGTGTGTGGAGCCCAGGAAGAGTAGCTGCTGCTTATGTAACAGTATAACTTTAGACCGTCCCCTCGCCCATACCCGGGCGCGAACCAGGGACCCTCTGCACACATCAACAACTGACACCCACGAAGCATCGTTACCCATCGCTCCACAAAAGCCACGGCCCTTGCAGAGCAAGGGGAACCACTACTTCAAGGTCTCAGAGCAAGTGGCGTCACCGATTGAAACGCTATTTAGCGCGCACCACCGCTAACTAAGCTAGCCGTTTCACATCCGTTACACTTAGGCAGTACCTAATAAAATATTAAATGTCAATAGTTAGTTATTCTGTACGGTCTTCACTCCAGACCGCAAAAAGCTGAATCAGGTATGTTAGTGTTGGGCTAGTACTAAAGCCTACACACTGCAGCTCTTCAGGGGACAAATTGACCAGCCCTGCCCCTGATCCACATGTAATGCCCGTGAGGTGGTTTAGTATGTTGTGTTGGTGTGAGTAACCTGGGACCACGTTGTCCCACTGTATGGTGACGTATTGGTCACGGTCTGGCCGTGTGTGCTCGTGGTGCAGGCCCAGGGCATGCATCAGCTCATGGCACAGGTTCCCCACGTTACAGGCTCTACCGAAGTACAGAGACTGGGCCCCGCCCTGAAAACCTACATACGACGCACAGCTAGAGTTAAGTGAAGAAAGAGAAAGGTGAGAAAAGGAGGAGAGAAATGGAGGAGAAAGAGGGGATATGACAGGAAGAGAGAAAAATAAAGGATTGAACACAGGAAAAAGGAAGGAGAGGTTGTGAGTTAACTGTAAACTGCTGGGAAGGAGAGAATGTGTTAATGTGCCCACTTTGGACTCACCCTGTCCCAGAGATGATGTCTATGTAGTTAATCTCATTGGTGTATTCGTGGAAGAGGATACACGTCTGGTCTGAAATCATCTTGAACGCTGCTAGTATAGTTACCTTTCTGTCCACTGTGTGGATCAGAGACAATCTACCATTAGACGGTGCATATCATTCTCACTGTATTAGAAAACATCTAGTGTTCATCTCTCCTACTGTATTCGACACTCACCCAGATAATCGTTGACCTTGTAGGGGATAGAAGTGACGCCATCTTTCTCAGGCCAAAGTGACTTCACAGCTAATCGGTCTTCCTGTAGGACAAAACACCTCATCTTAAATCCAGCTGTCGCGAGACAGCATAGGCCTCCGATTAATTCAATTGTTATTTCTGCGTTTCCCCTATGAATGTTTTTAAATTCTAAAATGGTAAACTATTTCAGTATTAACTTAAATGACTAAAACCAGACTAAGTATGTAGAAAAAAAAGAAAGGAGCAATATACAGTGTACTTTCCATGACAGACTGACCAGGTGAATGCTATGATCCTTATTGAGGTCACCTGTTCAATCAGTGTATATGAAGAGACCGGTTAAAGGAGGATTGTTAAGCCTTGTGACATGGATCATGTATATATGCCATTCAGAGGGTGAATAGGCAGGACAAAATATTGAAGTACCTTTGATCAGGGTATGGTAGGTACCAGGCTCACCAGTTTGAGTGTGTCAAAGAACTGCAACGTTGCTGGGTATGTCACACTCAGTTTCCAGTGTGTGTGAAGAATGGTCCAGCACCCAAAGAACATCCAGCCAATGGCAGTCCAGTGGTCGAAAATGGGTGACACGAATTGTGCAGAGCAACAGACGGGCTACAGTTATATTCAATTGACCGTCCAGTAAAACATTCGTGCCCAAAGAATGCTCAACTCGTAGAATCTTGACACAAATGGGGTATGGCAGCCGACAACCTTACAGAGTACCACTTCTTTCAGCAAAAAACATGTTGCAGTGGACTAAGGAAACACTGCACACAGCAGATTTGGAAAAACATCTGGTCTGATGAATCCCGTTTTTTTTGTTGCAATTTCACGCTGATGGGAGGACTAGGGTATGAAGAAAACCACATGCAGCCATCATGATGTTTGTCAACACTGCAGGCTAGAGAGTGGCAGTGGTGGTGTGATGCTGTGGGGTGCCTTTTCATGGCACACGTTGGATAAAAGTTGCACAACGTTTGAATGTCTGAACATAATTGAAAATCAGGTGCATCCCTTCATGGCAGCAGAGTATCCATCTGAATTGATTTTTTCAGCAGGATAATGCCCCAAGCCACAAGGCTAGGATTGTCCAGGAATGGTTCCACAAAAATGACAGTGAATTCAGCTTAGTGCAGTGGCCTGCCCAGTCACCAGATCTCAATCCAATTAAGCATCTGTGGGATGAGATGGAACGAGCTATTTCGGATTAGAGATCCACTACCAGGCAACTGGGCACAATGGTGGGAAGCATTGAGGACATCATGGGGCCAGTATTCCTGTGGAATGCGTGACACCTTGTAGAGTCCATGCCCTGGCGAATTGAGGCTTTTCTGAGGGCAAAGGGGGGTGCAACTCAATATTAAGTGTTCCTAATGTTTTGTAAACTATATCTATTTTAAGATCTTTTAGAAGAAAATTCAAATCAACTAAAACCGTGCCACTACGATTTAAATTGAGATTGTCGTCACTGGCCGACACACAAATATTATTTGCATGACTTACTGTGCAATAGTATTTACATTAATTTTGAATGACTACCTGATCTCTGTAACCCACACATACAGATAATTGTAAGGTCTCAAACAAGCAGTCCGTTTCAAACAGATTTAACTACAACGTCCTGTTGGTTTCAAAAACTTGCATAGATGGGTAAAAAAAAAGCAGACATTGAAGATCCCTTCGAACGTGGTGAAGTTAATTACACTTTGGATGGTGTTTCAATACACCCAGTCCATACAAAATATACAGGTGTCTTTCCTAAGTCAGTTGCCAGAGAAGGAAACCGCTCAGGGATTTCACCATGAACCCAATAGTGACTATAAAACAGTTAGACTTTAATGGCTGTGATAAGAGAACTGAGAATGGAACAACATTTTAGTTACTCTACAATACTAACCTGATTGACAGTGAAAAGGAAGCCTGTACAGAATCAAATTATTCCAAAACATGCATCCTATTTGCATCAAGGCACTAAAGTAATACTGCAGAAAATGTGGCAAAGCAATTATCTTTTGGTCCTGAATACAAAGTGTAATGACAGGCAAATCCAAAAGATTACTGAGTACCACTTCATATTTTCAAGCATTGTGGTGGATGCATCATGTTATGGGTATGCTTGTAATCATAGCGGACTGGGGAGTTTCAGGATAAAAAAAGAAACGTTATGAGCTAAGCACAAGCAAGATCCTAGAGGAAATCCTGGTTTAGTCTGCTTTCTACCAGACACTGGGAGCACAATTCACCTTTCTGCAGGACAATGACCTAAAACACAAGGACTGCACTGGAGTTTCTTACCAAGACAGAATGTTGCCGAGTGGCCAAGTTACAGTTTTGACAAATCTACTGCAGGACCTGAACATGGTTGTTTAGTAGTGATCAACAACCAATTTGACAGCTTGAATAATTTTGATTAGATTTTGAGAAGTTACACAATCCAGATGTGGAAAGCTCTTAGACTTACCCAGAGAGACTCACAGGTGTAATCGCTGCCAAAGGTGCTTCTACAAAGTATTGACTCTGGGATGCGACTAGTTGAGATATTTCTGCATTTCATTTTCAATAAACTAGCAAACATTTCTAAAACATTTTCACTGTCATTATGGGTTATTTTGTGTAGACGGGTTAGAATTTGTATTTAATCCATTTTGAATTCAGGCTGTAACAACAAAATGTGAAATAAGTCAAGGGGTACGATGCTTTCAGAAGGCACTGTACCAGCTTCTACACAGACTGAAATTAATGACTGCAAAATCACTAAAGGTTTCTTTACAAGACAGAATGTTAAATAAAATGACATTGAAACTTACTCTACTGGTGGTCCGTGGTGTTGATCCTTCAGATGGTTAAAAATATCCACAGGAAAGTACTGTTAAAACAACTTTTTAGAGTGGCGGTACTGAAGTTGGAATTTCTATCACCTGGCACTTCAGTTATTATGCATGCATTGTATATTTTCCTGTGGATATATAGGCTCAAATTGCAACCATCTGAAGGACAAACACCATGGACAACCGGTAGAGCACGTTCAAATGTAATTCTGTTCAACAATCTGGCTTGAATGATTTTGGAGACATTACATTCAGAATGTGTATATCAGAAGGTGGTATCAATTGGATTCATCAGTCTAAAAGATGCAGTAACAGGACAGAAAGCAGGGATAACAGACTCACCGAAACCAGAATGTCTCCCTCCATGATAGCAAGGTCGAACTGTAAGTCCTCTGTAACAGAGAGAGATGGTCTGAAACACTGACATGACATGTACTAGTTACAAGTCACTACCTCCATCCTCATGGTAGAGGTCCAGGATTGTGCGCTTCATCTAATGAATGCGTTACCTTCTCTGGTTTCAGGCGTTTTAACCCAATCATTTTGTCTGTGGCGTGTCCCCATTGAAGCAGTAGAACCTAAATGAAATTGTGAACAAACTTATTTTGTAATATCATTATGTTTATTGATAGACAGGCCATAAACTTGAAGACAACAGATTGAATTGTTTCTTTAGGCCCATCAGCCCAAGAGATTGACTTTAGAATCACAGTAGAGGCCTACCTGTGGCAGTGAAAGTCACATTTGTAGAATTGTTGGGGTTTGTAGAATTGTCCACTGAAATACAGAAAGAAAATATTATAAAGAGGAACAGAACAACAGTTTTGCAGTGGGGCTGGCCTACATTAAATATACATGGAAAACAGGCCTAGCTTTCAGCCTGTCACCTAACAAAATGACTGGTCCCAAATGCAGGCCTGCCTACCTGTGGCAGGGAAAGTAGCATTTGAAGTAGTAGCATTTGTGAAATTGGTGATGGGAACACTGCCCACTGAAATACACAAGGGAAACATAATACATGTTAGATAATAACATGGTGAACCAATTGGCGTCCGCAGTGGGGCCGGCCACGCCTACCTCAAATGGAAAACACTCAAGAACAGGATGTCACATAACCAAAATGACTGGTCCTACCTTGGACAAACCAGATGAGAATCAGAAACCAAACCATGTTGCAACAACAATTGTCCCCCAAGATTTGGAAAAAAAACAACCAAAGAAAAAGCATAAACAATTGTGTGGAATAGCTCTCCTTCCAGTTAAATAGTGGGCAGGGCAGCAATCACAAAAGAACAGGTGCATTCTTCTTCTTCTGCTTCTGTGAGGTTTAAAGACGGTTGGTATCCAATATGTTGCATTATCGCCCTCTACTGAACTATAGTATGAATCCATTACCTTTGTGATACAAAATTGGAAAGGGGAAATGTGAAAAAAGAAATATATATATATATTAAATGACCCTTCTAACTAACCCTACACTCGTTAAAACCCATCACCTTATTCCACTACTTTAACCCTATCTTATCCTACCCCAGGCCAACGACCCGAGAGGACGGGACACTACAACTCAACACACCCTGTAACTCTTCTGAAATCTAATCTCATACCCCCAAGTACTTCTCTGCAGCTGCCACCACAACATCTATTTTCTATGACTTACGTATCATCTCTGCGGTACAGCAGATAACAATGGCTATGAATGCTAAGCCAAACTCACTGAAACATATATCACTCATTGGCCTATCCCTCTGTTCTGGCAAAGATCTACTATTCACAGGGATCCTCTCAGAATCCCTCACCCTTGATCCACCCTCCACTTCCTCTGCATACAACATCTTCTTCACTACAATGACCCTGGCCACCTCAACCTGCCTCTCTCGCACCAGACACCTCCACTCAGGGTTACCTTCACCGACTCAATGGCACCCACCATCTTTTCCACCCAACTTGAAACCGACCATGGATCAGACAAAAGGCCTGGTTCCACCTTCTTCAAAAATCTTACTCCCACTGAACCAATCGTATCTTTATCATAGCCATGCCCATCAATGGAAGGCTTGGGCTCCAAGCTCCTCACAATACCTTCTGCCCCTTCCATTTCACCTCCAGAACTCAAACTGGTGTCCGGCCCACTCTTTTTCAACTTGATACCAATCTTCCTCGACATTCCCTCTCCCTTGTCATTGCTATCTTCAACAGATACAAACCCATCCTCTGCCTCCCTCAGTCTTTTCAACCTGCTCTATCTTTCCCTCCAATCCTCCTCCCTTAAACAATTACCTGACTCCTGAAAATATTCAACTTTTCCAAGTCAAAATCTTTTTTTAGCCTCCTTGAGGGACGTACATAGGCCCTGTACTCCCTCCACTTCAAACTCCTGTGTCACCAGAACAGATGCAGGTGGGAGCACTTGTTTTTAAGTCATCAACCTCAACAACAGATTGTGCATTATAGACAGTGTTAATGTGCATCCATAGTATATAGTGAACAGTACTGTGCATAATGTAGCAGGTGCAGGAATGCCCTCATGCAGGGACACCCCGAAATGTGGGCTGCAGTTGCACACTATTGACAGAAAGACACATCAACCTCAGATAAAGCATCTGAGACAGCAGAACAACGCTCCTCTGTCTTAGTATGTGTAGGCCATGTATCTGATGCCGTCTGTTCAAAAAGAGTATGGCATGTCATACAGCCACAGTTGTAGAGCGGTCAGACTTTCTGGATGTTTAGTTCAATCCTGTGTGTTCTCTGGCCCATCTCTGATATCTTGTTGTGGATCTTGGCTATGATGGTGGGCTCCCCATTGACAGAAAATAAATATCTGCTGTGGGAAACCGTGTAGACAGTGTTAGTGTTCATGTATAGTGCAGTATAGACAGTGGTAATGTGCATCCATAGTATAGAGCAGTGAATAGTACTGTCCATAATGTAGCATAGAGCCCATGTCGTAAGTCCAAGGTGTTCCCAGAGTGGTATACCAAGAAGCAAGCTAGATCTACCCAGGGTCTTTTAAATCTAGCCAGCTTCAGTTAGCTTCACATCCCAGCTCAGGCTTCATCCGTACTACGATGGTGGATTTTGCTCGTCCACCTTCCGTAAAAGGCTGTCACATGCTTCCCAGTCAAAACACTTTAAGCTTATACATTTTGTGAAGTTTTTGTTCATTTTGGTGTTCGGTAGGTTATTTTCAACTGTTTGCGTGCACCAGTTTTTTTGTTGAGGCAAGTGGAAGTTTAGTAGTCAAAGTCTACACCCCTTCATCAGTGATTGGTTTACAGTAGGGGTGGGAACTATGGACGGGATTCTTCAATGAAGTGTTTGCTATCATTCACTTGAGAATTACTGCACTAAACTGATGTGTAATTGCACGACTAAGACCTCCTCTGCAAAAACGAAAATAATTCAATACAGATGTCTTGATGTATCTATTTTGAGGAAGTGTTTCTGGCTATATTGTTACTACGGTGGCTCAAGAGAGACAAACAGTAATATTGCCTCTTTCTTCTAGTTTTTCAAGCGAAGGTCTTTAGGGAGTGTGAGCACAGAAGTTTGCATCGCCTAGCCCAGTTCTGCTTGGAGCAAACTGAACCTATATATGTTTTTACTCTAGAAAAGTTATTGTAAATTTCATCAGGCTATGGTGTAAAATAGTCCAAATTAGAGCCATCTTATGGGCAAAAGTGACATATTTTATTACCTATTGTTAACTTATTTTGAGGTGCTTATCAATGCACAAGCCCCCTTTTCCCCCACTCCTATCGATCTGATTTCATTGGTCCTTAACTCGCAAATCAGACAATTCATTCAGGATATATGAGAAAGCTCAGAGTTAGCCTACCCCAGAGAAGGCTAGTTTTAGAGGATGTGTTGCCTTGGAAATGTACACTGAACAAAAATATACACAGAACATGTAAAGTGTTTGTCCCATGTTTCATGAGATGAAATAAAACATCTCAAAAATGTTTCATATGCAAAAAAAGCGTATTTTCTCATTTTGTGAACAAATTTGTCTACATCGCTGTTAGTGAGCATTTCTCCTTTGCCAAGGTAATCCATCCACCTGACAGGTGTGGCATATCAAGAAGCTGATTAAATAGCATGGTCATTACACAGGGGCACATTGTACTGGGGACAATAAAAAGCCCCTAAAATGCGCAGTTGTGTCACAATACAATGCCACAGATGCCTCAAGTTTTGAGGGAGTGTGCAATTGGCATAATGACTGCAGCAATGTCCACCAGAGCTGTTGCTAGATAATTGAATCTTAATTTTTCAACCATAAGGTGCCTCGAACATCCTTTTAGAGAATTTGTAGCCACGCTGGGAGGGAGGCTGACAAGTATTTGCATATAATAATGCCTTTTTGTGGGGACAAACTCATTCTGATTGGCTGGGCCTGGCTGCAAGTGGGTGAGCCCTCCAAGGCCCACCCAATGGATGCACCCCTGTACAGTCATGTGAAATCCATAGATTAGGGACTAATTAATTAATTTCAATTCACCAATATATGGACTGTAACTCAATAAATTCTTTGAAGATGCGTTTATATTGGCCTTCCGAGTGGTGCAGTGGTCTAAAGCCCTGGGAGTCCCATAGGGCGACGCACAATTGTAGAAATTCTGTAATGTTGCAATTATACATTAATGCAGGAGGAAATACAATGATTTCACTAGTGCATATGTGTAAAAGTGGTCTGCACACAGCATATTATCCCCAGAGATGCCAAACTCAGGCAAAATGTCCACAGTGATGTCATAATGAGTGGGAGAAAAAAACACCTGCATCAGAGACAGTGCAAAGGTTTTCATACTCTGCCACATCCTGAAGAGTTACAATGTAGGGAATAGGGTCCCATCAGAGGACAGCCACTCATGATGCATCATGAACAGTAGCTGTGAAGTGATACACATTGCTACAGTGTGGTTTTTACTATGTTTATGAGCTTACTAGTACTAAATATACTGTATTTCAAACATAGAAGTGGATTAATTGGTTAATAGGCCTATGTGGCTCTGGTGATTTGTTGTCTGTCATGGTGGGTGTGGCTTCCCATGGCACCACATTACATCACAATTGTGATGTCATAAATGATTGTATTCTGGTATGATGACAGCCTAAATGGCTTGCCATAGCGTTACTGTCATATTACAGCAACACTTACAAGTTCAATTCAGGGTCAAAATCATTGCTATATTTTGGATGGTTATTTTGGTGGTAAGTAGTTGTGACCACTTGTGATTTAGTGTGAAAAGGCCTACTTTGTGGCACAATTTAATTTAGATGATTTGAATAATATAATAATATTTTTAAGCCATATTGTATTTTTTTCAGGATTACTGTAATTGAAGGAACTATGGGAAAGTTCTCCTTTCCAAGGCTCATCATAAGAATGGTTAGAATATATTTTCTCTCACCACCCTCATAGTCAAAACTCCAGTGATTTAAAATCATCACTTTGACATATAGGCCTATGAGCTTTTCTAAGATTGAAAATAACAAGCTTGTATCATGATAACCTCATTTCCGACTGCATGTTTGTCATCATTTTCATTTCTAGCCATGGGCAAATCGGACTGCACAGGATGATTTCTGCACAGGAACTACTGAACTCCACAGGCCCAGAACACACCAGCCTCACAACTCCTCACAACTCCCCAGCCTTAATGTAAGTCCCATCTGCAGGCTAAATCTACGACCCACTAAAGTGGTCCAGACTAATCATGTATGGCCAATCAGTGTAAACTTTGTACAAACTACGGCTTGATCTAGTGTCAACATTATACCTTATTGATATTCTATATCAATGAAATACAATGGAAGGCACATAATAATCCAATGAGTAAAATAAAATATACCATGTTCTATTCTCAATATCCCTACTGCCCCAAAGGTGTGTAGGCAGGACAAGGAGAACACCGATTCAATCCAGAAGAAGAGGAAAAAGAAGAGGCTAAATGAGAAGGGAACCCAGGTTGAACTAGGCATGCGGGAGGATATCCATGACCTTGACCTCGCCCATTGGAGATTGGCTAGAGAGACATGGAGAACTGAGCGAGGAAACATGAGGGAGATTAAGGCGCTGTATGGAGAAATATTTAGGCTGCACCAACTCTTGGAGGAGGTAACAAGAGCCGTTTTCTTTAATCAGACTTTCATATAAGTAGATATACTGTAGTTGCTTTAGATGTTACCAATCCTGATACACAGAAATGAGATCTAAATAGATAGAATAGTGAAATAAGAAGGCAAGAAAAAGAACTGCACACTGGAAGTATTCTGAGGAAGGTCTGCATTCTGCACTGGTAGTATTCTGAGGAAGGTCTGCATTCTGCACTGGTAGTATTCTGAGGAAGGTCTGCATTCTGCACTGGTAGTATTCTGAGAAAGGTCTGCATTCTGCACTGGTAGTATTCCTAGGAAGGTCTGAATTCTGCACTGGTAGTATTATTAAGAAGGTCTGCATTCTGCACTGGTAGTATTCTGAGGAAGGTCTGCACTTCTGCACTGGTAGTATTCTGAGGAAGGTCTAACTGGTAGTATTATTAAGAAGGTCTGCATTCTGCACTGGTAGTATTCTGAGGAAGGTCTGCATTCTGCACTGGAAGTATTCTGAGGAAGGTCTGCATTCTGCACTGGAAGTATTCTGAGGAAGGTCTGCATTCTGCACTGGTAGTATTATTAAGAAGGTCTGCATTCTGCACTGGTAGTATTATGAGGAAGGTCTGCATTCTGCACTGGTAGTATTCTGAGGAAGGTATGCATTCTGCACTGATAGTATTCTGAGGAAGGCCTGTGTTCTGCACTGGTAGTATTCTGAGGAAGGTATGCATTCTGCACTGATAGTATTCTGAGGAAGGCCTGTGTTCTGCACTGGTAGTATTCTTGGGAAGGTCTGCATTCTTAGAATAAAGTTGTAAAGGAATGGAAGAATTTCTGAATTGGAATGATTCCAAAAGTGTGGACCTTCCCATTTTCCTAATAGGCTAATATACAGTAATAAAACATGTTTTCTCTATGATATTTATTACCCATACACATGTAATTGTTTTAAGATAGTAATAACAATAACCATCAAGCTATTAAGTAATAAAAGTGTGTCTGTCATCATACAGATTGGGGTGGATAAAGGGGTGATCAAGCAGCGCTCCACCTCCTCCATTATTTGTCCCGTCTCCCCGACACTGCCAGCTTTCCCCTGGTACAACCACCACAGGTACCTCGCCAACAGCCAATCGGAGCCTGACCAGCATGCTGTCGGCACCCAGAAGGACCCACCTAAGAAACACTCAATCTTTCCCCCTCTGGACACACAGAGCTGCACCTCCCCTGATAAATGGCCTCATTCTCCGTCCAAGACGTCACACCCACACGCTTCACACCGATTTGCTGTCCCATCCCACCTCCTGGCTCCCGGCCATCCTGCCCGGATGAGACAGACCCATCCGCAGGTCCACCCCAGGTCCCCATTGACTGGCCAGGCAAAGGTCAAGGATGAGGTTAAGAGGCCAGAGACTGCATCGTCTGAGGAATTGTCTGAGGAAGTTCAACGGAGAGGAGCAGAAATTGCAAGCATGTATAAAGCACAGCTGAAAGAGAGGATGGCCCAAAAGAGAAAGGAAGAGATTCTGAAGAAAATGGCAAACAGCGATGACAAGAACGATGACAGTGAGGCCTCCTGCTCCTCTGCAGTAAAACGATCTAATATCCCTGCCACAGCCCCCGAGCGCCCGGACAGCCCAGAGGCCACGCCAGTGGCCGCCCGAGAGGACACTCAGGGGGACACCCAGCAGGACCTGGCAGAGGTTGTGAATGTGCTCAAGAGGCAATCATCTGATCTATACCTGCCTGACGATGTTTGTGAGGAGTCACTCACATGGAAATCCATTTACGAGGAGCTGTGCCCGCTCGCTCACAGAGTGAACACAGAAGCTGACTACATCAAGGCGCTTCGCGTCATCACTGAGAATGCTGTGACTCCCTCGTGCTCGTCTGAGGATGATGTGTCTCAGAGTGTGAGTGAGGACACAAGTCAGGAGGGGAGTAGTGAAAGTGAGGAGAGCATGAGTGGACAACAGCAGAGATGTCTACACAGGGATCCTTATGGTAAGAGGGACAGGAAGGAGACTGATAGTGGTAAAAGGGAAGGGAGATTTGCAACCGCCAATGCAATGTCTATGATGGCGAGCCGAGGGATAGAAGAACTTAATGCCATGAGCTACGCAGACAGGATCAAATATTTCAAGTATGAGGCTAAGAGAAATGAAGAGATGATGAAGATTGAAAGGAGGAAGGAAAAAGCCAGGAACGAAGAGCTCAAAAAGTGGGAAAAGATACAGAAGAAATTGAATGAGGAGGAAAGGAAAAGGACAGAAAATATGGAAAAAAACAAGTTAGAGGAGCAGAGGAAAAGGGAGAAGGCAGAGATGAAACTAAAGATCGAACATGAGAAAAAGAGACAAGAGCAAGAGAAAAAGAGGGAGAAAAAAGAAAGAAAGCAGCAGGAGATGCAACAGAAGGCCCGTGCAAAAGAAGAGAAAAAGAGGGCAGAGGAAGAGAAAAAGATGGAGAAACAGAGGATGGAGGAGGAGAGGAACAGGGAAAAGGAGAGAATGAAGGTGTTGGAGATGCAGCAAAAGGCACGAGAGAAAGAAGAGAAGAGGAGGAAAGAGGAACAGAAAAGGAGATTGAAGATACAACAGGAACAAGAGAAGGAGGAACAGAAAAGGCAGACAAGGATACGGGACGAGGATAAGAAGAGAGCAGAGCTTCAAAGAATAAAAGATCACGAGGCCAGGTTCAAGATGGAGATGGAGAAACTGTATGAAAGAGAAGAGAGGAATGCACAGATTGAAAGAGAAAAGAGGCGTGCGCTGTGTCAGAAAAAAGGACAGACACAGAGAGCAAAACAGGTGGTGGCATACGAGGTCACAGCGTCTACATCTGACGCCTCTGTGCGGAGGGAAGAGAGGGAGCAGCGTCCAGAGACCGCTCACGCACAGTCTGCAAAGAGGAGAACAAGGAAGAAGCAGAAGAAAGAGGCGGACGAGGCATCGACAACTTTTGAGTAGATGACAAAAGAAAGGGAGCAGACAAAAGAAGAAATGTACAAGTCAATGCTCCTAGGTATGTTGATAGATGTAAATAAACAACAGAGTTTTTTTTAAGAGAAAAAACAAACAAAAAAATGAGAAAATAAGCAAAAGGAGGAACAAATTATAAGGAAGCCAGGCATGAGGGTGAAGAGGAGGAAACATGAGAGAGGAGGAAGAGAGACCAGAGTGGTTTATCAGGAGGGAAGTAGGGGATATAGAATTCAAGTTCTGATGGACAGAATCAGGAAGGACCATGGGATAAAAGGTAAATGAGATTAGCAGTAAAGAAGAGCTGAGTGGATCGAAAGAAAGTTATGGAAAACACAAGGGGGAGGCAAGATAAACAGAGACCCAGAGAAAAGAGGTGAAAACACTTTAGAAGAATAATAGAGAGGAGATTGAACTAGAATTCTGATGGACATATGGCCAAAATAACTATTTAAATAACTAAGGATTAGCAGAAAAGGAGAAGACCAAGAGCACAGGAAAAATAGCCAACAGACGTCAAAAAGAAAATAAGTCTGCCTCTTCTACTTCTCTTCCAAAGTTGCTTTGGTTTCCTTTTGTCCTCTTTCTAAGCCTGTTCAAGTCTGAGATAGATGAAAAGAGCAGCCAAAGAAGCATCAATTGGAAAGGATGGGAGGGTTGGAGGAGGAGCACAGCTGGATGACTTCATTAGGTAAGTGTTTACTATCAAAGCCTGCTCTCTGTAGACAACTGTATTAGTGTTGATAGAAGTGCATTTATGCAACGTCTTTCTACTACACTTCAACACTACAATTCCTGATCTCATGTGATTATTCACTTCAAGTGAGTGGGCTTTCAGATGTTTTTTTCCTGAAACAGATTGTGGCATATGAGGTCTCTTTATCTGTTGAAGCATCAATAGAAAAGGATGAAAGGGAGGGAGGCAGGAAGAGGAAAACACAGAAGAGCAGATGAGGTAAGTGCTTGTGCTTGTGATGAGAGGATAGGGGCTCCACAACTGGGGTTCATGATTGAAATTTCTCAGACAAATTGTATTACTGTGAATCCCATTCGTTCAATGACTGTTTGATTAATTCCTGACGGAATAATTGTTTTACAGGAGCACTCTATGTTCTGCTTCCATGTGGATTGACAGCATTGCTTTCATGAGCTTCTGGAGGACACCATGGAGGAAGAGGGAGAGGGTCTATGATAGGCAGTTTGCCATGGCCCTAAATGGGCCTTTGGATGTTAATTCTTCCTGCTTTATATCATACAACTTTACAATAAAAATGAATTGCAAGCATCAGCCTTTTCTGTTTGAGTGTGATCAGTGCAGTAGTAGTAAGATTGGTGTAAACCCAAGGAATATTCTGGCCTTCTAGGCAGAGTTCCTCTGTCCAGTGTCTGTGTTCTTTTGCCCATCTTAACATTTTTATTGGCCAGTCAGATATTGCTATTTCTTTGCAACTCTGCCTAGAATGCCAGCATCCCGGAGTCACCTCTTCACTGTTGACGTTGAGACTGTTTTTTTCAGGTACTATTTAATGAAGCTGCCAGTTGAGGCATCTATTTCTCAAACTAGACACTCTAATGTATTCTTGCTCAGTTGTGCACCAGGGCCACCCCCTCTTTCTATTCTGGTTATTGCCAGTTTGCACTGTTCTGTGGAGTAGTACGAGATCTTCAGTTTCTTGGCAATTTCTCGCACAGAATAGCCTTAATTTCTCAGAACTAGAATAGGCTGCCGAGTTTTTAGAAAAAAGTTATTTGTTTCTGGCCATTTTGAGCCTGTAATCGAACCCACAAATGCTGATGCTCCAGATACCCAACTAGTCTAAAGGCCAGTTTTATTGCTTCTTTAATCAGAACAGTTTTCAGCTGTGCTAACGTAATTGCAAAAGGGTTTTCTAATGATCAATTAGCCTTTTAAAATGATACATTTGAATTAGCTAACAACGTGCCAGTGGAACACAGGAGTTATGGTTGCTGATAATGGGCCTCTGTACAACTATGTACAGTTGAAGTCGGAAGTTTATATACACTTAGGTTGGAGTCAATAAAACTTGTTTTTCAACCACTCCACAAATTTCTTGTTAACAAACGATAGTTTTGGCAAGTCGGTTAGGACATCTACTGTGTGCATGACACAAGTCATTTTTCCAAAAAATGTTTCTAACAGATTATTTCACTTATAATTCACTGTATCACAATTGCAGTGGGTCAGAAATTTACTTACAGTAAGGTGACTGTGCCTTTAAACATTTTGAAAAATTCCAGAAAAAGATGTCATGGCTTTAGAAGCTTCCGATAGGCTAATTGACATCATTTTAGTCAAAAAAAATGTGGGCCTCCACAAGTCTGGTTCATCTTTGGGAGCAATTTCCCAACGCCTGAAGGTATCATCTGTACAAACAATAGTACGCAAGTATAAACACCATGGGACCACGCAGCCATCATACGACTCAGGAAGGAGACACATTCTGTGTCCAAGAGATGAGCGTACTTTGGTGCAAAAAGTGCAAATCAATCCCAGAACAGCAGCAAAGAACCTTGTGAAGATGCTGGAGGAAACGTGCACAAAGTATCTATATCCACAGTAAAATGAGTCCTATATCAACATAACCCGAAAGGCCGCTCTACAAGGAAGAAGCCACTGCTCCAAAACCTCCATAAAAAAGCCAGACTACAGTTTGCAACTGCACATGGGGACAAAGAAAGTACTTTTTGGAGAATTGTCCTCAGCTCTTTTGAAATAAAAATATAACTATTTGGCCATAATGAGCATTATGTTTGGAGGAGAAAGGGAGAGGCTTGAAAGCCAAAGAACACCATCCCAACCGTGAAGAACAGGGGTTGTAGCATGTTGTGGGGGTACTTTGCTGCAGGATGGACTGGTGAACTTCACAAAATAGATGGCATCATGAGGGGAAAATGTGGATATATTGACGCAACATCAAGAAATGTTAGGAAGTTAAAGCTTGATCGCAACTTCCAACTGGACAATGACCCCAAGCATACGTCCAAAGTTGTGGCAAAATGGCTTAAGGACAACGAAGTCAAGTTATTGGACTGACTTCAAACTTATAGAACATGTGGGCAGACCATAAAAAGCCTGTGCGAGCAAGTAAGCCTACAAACCGGACTCTGTTACAACAGTTCTGTCAGGAGGAATGGGCCAAAATTCACCCAACTTATTGTGGGAAGCTTGTGGAAGGCTACCCAAAATGTTTGACCCAACTTAATTTAAAGGCAATGCTACCAAACACTAATTGAGTGTATGTAAACTTCTGACCCACTGGGAATGTGATGAAAGGAATTAAAGCTGAAATCTTGATTATGCTGACATTTCACATTCTTAAAATATAGTGGGGATCCTAAATGACCAAAGACAGGGAATTTTTACTCGGATTAAAAGTCAGAAATTTTTGAAAACGGAGTTGAAATGTATTGGGCTAAGGCGTATGTTAACTTCCGACTTCAACTGTAGATATTCCAAACAGCTACATTAGTTATTTACAACATTGTCTACACTATTTCTGATCAAGTTGATATTTTAATGGACAAAAGGCTTTCAAAATCAAGGACATTTCAAGTGACCCAAAACTTTTGAACAGTAGTGTGTTTATACATCTTTATGTATATTTGTTTAGTATTCGTTGCTAAATGGTGAGCCACATATATGGTTGAGCTCAAGAGTTTACCAAAGTTCTCGTCAAATCCCAGGTTTCGTAGTACACCCTTCCAGAGGGTGACATTCTGATTTTGGTGACTATGATCCCTGCTGTCTAAGTCCTGTTACAGCATCATCATTTTTAAATAATTTGTTGCCTAGCTAGCCAGCCAAGTTTTATACCTTAATCACCATTAATTTAAGTCATCTCTCCTGCTATGCTAGATCTACTTCATCTCTGATCCCACCTTGGGATGCATGATGAGCATAGCTGAGAAGGTCCATTATAGAATGAAATAGAACACTGCAAGAAACATCACTGACTGGATCATTTGATTTATTTCCAAGACAAGTGCAGTGGAATAGGCCTAATTCAAGGCAGCAAGAGCACACAGGACAAATTAAACTACCTTCTGAACACACATACAATCCATCAGAAAGCTTTAAGGGACTTGTTCAACTTATTCATTGTTGAGAAGTTAAAATGTCAGTGCCATTTGTGTTGGAATCTTCAGTCGACAGCAGCGGTGTTGAAATCTTCTTCGATGGTGCAATAAGTGATAAACTGTGCATTGTTATTCTGTAACAGGACATGAACATGGTTAGAATACAGTGCGATAATGACTGCATTTACGAAGGCAGCCCAATTCTGATATTTTTCCCGTCTGTCTGTGTGTGCGCATGCCTTTACCACATTGATAGAGTTTGTTAAGGCGTGTTATGTCCAGGGGGCTCAGGTGATTTCTCTGTCCAATCTGGACTCCCCTCTTCTTGGAGCCAATAGTGGGGTTCCGGTTTGATGAGAAGTAGTATCTGCCAGGAGAAACCCAACAATGGGGGATTAGAGGACTTGCTACTTTAACACAAGGACTGCGTCACAATGCCACCCTATTCCCAATATAGTGCACAGTTTGACCAGAGCCCAGGTAAAAAAAATAGTGACGTAAAGAGGGAACCATTTGGTACGCACAGGGAAATGTTACTGGAGCTGGATACCGTACACAGTAAAACTAATATTTACTCATTGCTAGCAGTTTTTAAACAAGGTGAGTAAAATTAGGACTTTAGTGGGAATAAGGAGGAGAGCAGTGTGACTGACGTTCCGTAGTGCATTATGGAGTCGTAGTCATAGGGCAGGTCCTGAGTGTCTCCTTTCTTCACCTTAAAGTTCTCTTGTTTTCCTGGAAGTTAAAAGAGTTACAAGAGGCAGATGTGACTGGTGGACACTGCTGGGTGTGAATGTGATATAGGGGAATGAAAATGGAAATGTATACAAGTTGAGATGGAAAAACCATTAAGTTGAACCTCTAGCAGGAGGAAACTCTACATGATTCAAGGCATGAATATTTCATCTTACCTAATGAAACCCATTGCGGGTGGTAATGTAACAAAACTGCCCTCAAAACGAGCTTACATGTTATCCCAGGATACCCATTACGGGTGGCAACTGTAAAAGGTATATTTTACACCAGGATAGGTGGTAACTGTAGATGACAATGTAGAGTTATTCGCGTCAGGCAAATTTAGCGAACAAGGTTGCTGCAATCATGCCAGAAGAAATTCACAGGAGTTAACGAATTCAGTTCAATTCTACATAATTGGAAATTAGTCTATGAAATACATAGTATTGGTCTCAAACTGAAGAACACTGATGGTTACTGGTGTAAGATTCTCTGGTGTTTACATAACTGGTACTGTGAGATTAGGATATCAGGATTCAAGGTTGCTATGATGTTAGGACATCGGGACCTGCTTAGACAAAGCAATTTCAACAGTAGAGGAAAGGGTTGCAATGTATGGGGAAATGAATGGCTGCAGTATTTCCGTTATAATAAGTACATGATAAATGGAACATTAAGGCATAAATGTATGAAAGACTATTCTTATTTTAAACTAATGTTGTTCTGTCCTTGTGGTGCACTGTCTATTCATGTTATGTAGTGTTTCATGGTGTGTGGAGCCCAGGAAGAGTAGCTGCTGCTTATGTAACAGTATAACTTTAGACCGTCCCCTCGCCCATACCCGGGCGCGAACCAGGGACCCTCTGCACACATCAACAACTGACACCCACGAAGCATCGTTACCCATCGCTCCACAAAAGCCACGGCCCTTGCAGAGCAAGGGGAACCACTACTTCAAGGTCTCAGAGCAAGTGGCGTCACCGATTGAAACGCTATTTAGCGCGCACCACCGCTAACTAAGCTAGCCGTTTCACATCCGTTACACTTAGGCAGTACCTAATAAAATATTAAATGTCAATAGTTAGTTATTCTGTACGGTCTTCAGACCACAAAAAGCTGAATCAGGTATGTTAGTGTTGGGCTAGTACTAAAGCCTACACACTGCAGCTCTTCAGGGGACAAATTGACCAGCCCTGCCCCTGATCCACATGTAATGCCCGTGAGGTGGTTTAGTATGTTGTGTTGGTGTGAGTAACCTGGGACCACGTTGTCCCACTGTATGGTGACGTATTGGTCACGGTCTGGCCGTGTGTGCTCGTGGTGCAGGCCCAGGGCATGCATCAGCTCATGGCACAGGTTCCCCACGTTACAGGCTCTACCGAAGTACAGAGACTGGGCCCCGCCTTGAAAACCTACATACGACGCACAGCTAGAGTTAAGTGAAGAAAGAGAAAGGTGAGAAAAGGAGGAGAGAAATGGAGGAGAAAGAGGGGATATGACAGGAAGAGAGAAAAATAAAGGATTGAACACAGGAAAAAGGAAGGAGAGGTTGTGAGTTAACTGTAAACTGCTGGGAAGGAGATAATGTGTTAATGTGCCCACTTTGGACTCACCCTGTCCCAGAGATGATGTCTATGTAGTTAATCTCATTGGTGTATTCGTGGAAGAGGATACACGTCTGGTCTGAAATCATCTTGAACGCTGCTAGTATAGTTACCTTTCTGTCCACTGTGTGGATCAGAGACAATCTACCATTAGACGGTGCATATCATTCTCACTGTATTAGAAAACATCTAGTGTTCATCTCTCCTACTGTATTCGACACTCACCCAGATAATCGTTGACCTTGTAGGGGATAGAAGTGACGCCATCTTTCTCAGGCCAAAGTGACTTCACAGCTAATCGGTCTTCCTGTAGGACAAAACACCTCATCTTAAATCCAGCTGTCGCGAGACAGCATAGGCCTCCGATTAATTCAATTGTTATTTCTGCGTTTCCCCTATGAATGTTTTTAAATTCTAAAATGGTAAAACTATTTCAGTATTAACTTAAATGACTAAAACCAGACTAAGTATGTAGAAATAAAGGAGCAATATACAGTGTACTTTCCATGACAGACTGACCAGGTGAATGCTATGATCCTTACAGAGGTCACCTGTTCAGTGTATATGAAGAGACCGGTTAATTGAGGATTGTTAAGCCTTGCGACATGGATCATGTATATATGCCATTCAGAGGGTGAATAGGCAGGACAAAATATTGAAGTACCTTTGATCAGGGTATGGTAGGTACCAGGCTCACCAGCTGAGTGTGTCAAGAACTGCAATGTTGCTGGGTATTTCACACTCAGTTTCCAGTGTGTGTGAAGAATGGTCCAGCACCCAAAGGACATCCAGCCAATGGCAGTCCAGTGGTCGAAAATGGGTGACACGAATTGTGCAGAGCAACAGACGGGCTACAGTTATATTCAATTGACCGTCCAGTAAAACATTTGTGCCCAAAGAATGCTCAACTCGTAGAATCTTGACACAAATGGGGTATGGCAGCCGACAACCTTACAGAGTACCACTTCTTTCAGCAAAAAACATGTTGCAGTGGACTAAGGAAACACTGCACACAGGAGATTTGGAAAAACGTCTGGTCTGATGAATCCCGTTTTTTTTGTTGCAATTTCACGCTGATGGGAGGACTAGGGTATGAAGAAAACCACATGCAGCCATCATGATGTTTGTCAACATTGCAGGCTAGAGTGGCAGTGGTGGAGTGATGCTGTGGGGTGCCTTTTCATGGCACACGTTGGATAAAAGTTGCACAACGTTTGAATGTCTGAACATTATTGAAAATCAGGTGCATCCCTTCATGGCAGCAGTGTATCCATCTGAATTTATTTTTTCAGCAGGATAATGCCCCAAGCCACAAGGCTAGGATTGTCCAGGAATGGTTCCACAAAAATGACAGTGAATTCAGCTTAGTGCAGTGGCCTGCCCAGTCACCAGATCTCAATCCAATTAAGCATCTGTGGGATGAGATGGAACGAGCTATTTCGGATTAGAGATCCACTACCAGGCAACTGGGCACAATGGTGGGAAGCATTGAGGACATCATGGGGCCAGTATTCCTGTGGAATGCGTGACACCTTGTAGAGTCCATGCCCTGGCGAATTGAGGCTTTTCTGAGGGCAAAGGGGGGTGCAACTCAATATTAAGTGTTCCTAATGTTTTGTAAACTATATCTATTTTAAGATCTTTTAGAAGAAAATTCAAATCAACTAAAACCGTGCCACTACGATTTAAATTGAGATTGTCGTCACTGGCCGACACACAAATATTATTTGCATGACTTACTGTGCAATAGTATTTACATTAATTTTGAATGACTACCTGATCTCTGTAACCCACACATACAGATAATTGTAAGGTCTCAAACAAGCAGTGAGTTTCAAACAGATTTAACTACAACGTCCTGTTGGTTTCAAAAACTTGCATAGATGGGTAAAAAAAAGCAGACATTGAAGATCCCTTCGAACGTGGTGAAGTTAATTACACTTTGGATGGTGTTTCAATACACCCAGTCCATACAAAAGATACAGGTGTCTTTCCTAAGTCAGTTGCCAGAGAAGGAAACCGCTCAGGGATTTCACCATGAACCCAATAGTGACTATAAAACAGTTAGACTTTAATGGCTGTGATAAGAGAACTGAGAATGGAACAACATTTTAGTTACTCTACAATACTAACCTGATTGACAGTGAAAAGGAAGCCTGTACAGAATCAAATTATTCCAAAACATGCATCCTATTTGCATCAAGGCACTAAAGTAATACTGCAGAAAATGTGGCAAAGCAATTATCTTTTGGTCCTGAATACAAAGTGTAATGACAGGCAAATCCAAAAGATTACTGAGTACCACTTCATATTTTCAAGCATTGTGGTGGATGCATCATGTTATGGGTATGCTTGTAATCATAGCGGACTGGGGAGTTTCAGGATAAAAAAAGAAACGTTATGAGCTAAGCACAAGCAAGATCCTAGAGGAAATCCTGGTTTAGTCTGCTTTCTACCAGACACTGGGAGCACAATTCACCTTTCTGCAGGACAATAACCTAAAACACAAGGGAAAATCTGCACTGGAGTTTCTTACCAAGAAGACAGAATGTTCCCGAGTGGCCAAGTTACAGTTTTGACAAATCTACTGCAGGACCTGAACATGGTTGTTTAGTAGTGATCAACAACCAATTTGACAGCTTGAATAATTTTGATTAGATTTTGAGAAGTTACACAATCCAGATGTGGAAAGCTCTTAGACTTACCCAGAGAGACTCACAGGTGTAATCGCTGCCAAAGGTGCTTCTACAAAGTATTGACTCTGGGATGCGACTAGTTGAGATATTTCTGCATTTCATTTTCAATAAACTAGCAAACATTTCTAAAACATTTTCACTGTCATTATGGGTTATTTTGTGTAGACGGGTTAGAATTTGTATTTAATCCATTTTGAATTCAGGCTGTAACAACAAAATGTGAAATAAGTCAAGGGGTACGATGCTTTCAGAAGGCACTGTACCAGCTTCTACACAGACTGAAATTAATGACTGCAAAATCACTAAAGGTTTCTTTACAAGACAGAATGTTAAATAAAATGACATTGAAACTTACTCTACTGGTGGTCCGTGGTGTTGATCCTTCAGATGGTTAAAAATATCCACAGGAAAGTACTGTTAAAACAACTTTTTAGAGTGGCGGTACTGAAGTTGGAATTTCTATCACCTGGCACTTCAGTTATTATGCATGCATTGTATATTTTCCTGTGGATATATAGGCTCAAATTGCAACCATCTGAAGGACAAACACCATGGACAACCGGTAGAGCACGTTCAAATGTAATTCTGTTCAACAATCTGGCTTGAATGATTTTGGAGACATTACATTCAGAATGTGTATATCAGAAGGTGGTATCAATTGGATTCATCAGTCTAAAAGATGCAGTAACAGGACAGAAAGCAGGGATAACAGACTCACCGAAACCAGAATGTCTCCCTCCATGATAGCAAGGTCGAACTGTAAGTCCTCTGTAACAGAGAGAGATGGTCTGAAACACTGACATGACATGTACTAGTTACAAGTCACTACCTCCATCCTCATGGTAGAGGTCCAGGATTGTGCGCTTCATCTAATGAATGCGTTACCTTCTCTGGTTTCAGGCGTTTTAACCCAATCATTTTGTCTGTGGCGTGTCCCCATTGAAGCAGTAGAACCTAAATGAAATTGTGAACAAACTTATTTTGTAATATCATTATGTTTATTGATAGACAGGCCATAAACTTGAAGACAACAGATTGAATTGTTTCTTTAGGCCCATCAGCCCAAGAGATTGACTTTAGAATCACAGTAGAGGCCTACCTGTGGCAGTGAAAGTCACATTTGTAGAATTGTTGGGGTTTGTAGAATTGTCCACTGAAATACAGAAAGAAAATATTATAAAGAGGAACAGAACAACAGTTTTGCAGTGGGGCTGGCCTACATTAAATATACATGGAAAACAGGCCTAGCTTTCAGCCTGTCACCTAACAAAATGACTGGTCCCAAATGCAGGCCTGCCTACCTGTGGCAGGGAAAGTAGCATTTGAAGTAGTAGCATTTGTGAAATTGGTGATGGGAACACTGCCCACTGAAATACACAAGGGAAACATAATACATGTTAGATAATAACATGGTGAACCAATTGGCGTCCGCAGTGGGGCCGGCCACGCCTACCTCAAATGGAAAACACTCAAGAACAGGATGTCACATAACCAAAATGACTGGTCCTACCTTGGACAAACCAGATGAGAATCAGAAACCAAACCATGTTGCAACAACAATTGTCCCCCAAGATTTGGAAAAAAAACAACCAAAGAAAAAGCATAAACAATTGTGTGGAATAGCTCTCCTTCCAGTTAAATAGTGGGCAGGGCAGCAATCACAAAAGAACAGGTGCATTCTTCTTCTTCTGCTTCTGTGAGGTTTAAAGACGGTTGGTATCCAATATGTTGCATTATCGCCCTCTACTGAACTATAGTATGAATCCATTACCTTTGTGATACAAAATTGGAAAGGGGAAATGTGAAAAAAGAAATATATATATATATTAAATGACCCTTCTAACTAACCCTACACTCGTTAAAACCCATCACCTTATTCCACTACTTTAACCCTATCTTATCCTACCCCAGGCCAACGACCCGAGAGGACGGGACACTACAACTCAACACACCCTGTAACTCTTCTGAAATCTAATCTCATACCCCCAAGTACTTCTCTGCAGCTGCCACCACAACATCTATTTTCTATGACTTACGTATCATCTCTGCGGTACAGCAGATAACAATGGCTATGAATGCTAAGCCAAACTCACTGAAACATATATCACTCATTGGCCTATCCCTCTGTTCTGGCAAAGATCTACTATTCACAGGGATCCTCTCAGAATCCCTCACCCTTGATCCACCCTCCACTTCCTCTGCATACAACATCTTCTTCACTACAATGACCCTGGCCACCTCAACCTGCCTCTCTCGCACCAGACACCTCCACTCAGGGTTACCTTCACCGACTCAATGGCACCCACCATCTTTTCCACCCAACTTGAAACCGACCATGGATCAGACAAAAGGCCTGGTTCCACCTTCTTCAAAAATCTTACTCCCACTGAACCAATCGTATCTTTATCATAGCCATGCCCATCAATGGAAGGCTTGGGCTCCAAGCTCCTCACAATACCTTCTGCCCCTTCCATTTCACCTCCAGAACTCAAACTGGTGTCCGGCCCACTCTTTTTCAACTTGATACCAATCTTCCTCGACATTCCCTCTCCCTTGTCATTGCTATCTTCAACAGATACAAACCCATCCTCTGCCTCCCTCAGTCTTTTCAACCTGCTCTATCTTTCCCTCCAATCCTCCTCCCTTAAACAATTACCTGACTCCTGAAAATATTCAACTTTTCCAAGTCAAAATCTTTTTTTAGCCTCCTTGAGGGACATACTAAGCCCTGTACTCCCTCCACTTCAAACTCCTGTGTCACCAGAACAGATGCAGGTGGGAGCACTTGTTTTTAAGTCATCAACCTCAACAACAGATTGTGCATTATAGACAGTGTTAATGTGCATCCATAGTATATAGTGAACAGTACTGTGCATAATGTAGCAGGTGCAGGAATGCCCTCATGCAGGGACACCCCGAAATGTGGGCTGCAGTTGCACACTATTGACAGAAAGACACATCAACCTCAGATAAAGCATCTGAGACAGCAGAACAACGCTCCTCTGTCTTAGTATGTGTAGGCCATGTATCTGATGCCGTCTGTTCAAAAAGAGTATGGCATGTCATACAGCCACAGTTGTAGAGCGGTCAGACTTTCTGGATGTTTAGTTCAATCCTGTGTGTTCTCTGGCCCATCTCTGATATCTTGTTGTGGATCTTGGCTATGATGGTGGGCTCCCCATTGACAGAAAATAAATATCTGCTGTGGGAAACCGTGTAGACAGTGTTAGTGTTCATGTATAGTGCAGTATAGACAGTGGTAATGTGCATCCATAGTATAGAGCAGTGAATAGTACTGTCCATAATGTAGCATAGAGCCCATGTCGTAAGTCCAAGGTGTTCCCAGAGTGGTATACCAAGAAGCAAGCTAGATCTACCCAGGGTCTTTTAAATCTAGCCAGCTTCAGTTAGCTTCACATCCCAGCTCAGGCTTCATCCGTACTACGATGGTGGATTTTGCTCGTCCACCTTCCGTAAAAGGCTGTCACATGCTTCCCAGTCAAAACACTTTAAGCTTATACATTTTGTGAAGTTTTTGTTCATTTTGGTGTTCGGTAGGTTATTTTCAACTGTTTGCGTGCACCAGTTTTTTTGTTGAGGCAAGTGGAAGTTTAGTAGTCAAAGTCTACACCCCTTCATCAGTGATTGGTTTACAGTAGGGGTGGGAACTATGGACGGGATTCTTCAATGAAGTGTTTGCTATCATTCACTTGAGAATTACTGCACTAAACTGATGTGTAATTGCACGACTAAGACCTCCTCTGCAAAAACGAAAATAATTCAATACAGATGTCTTGATGTATCTATTTTGAGGAAGTGTTTCTGGCTATATTGTTACTACGGTGGCTCAAGAGAGACAAACAGTAATATTGCCTCTTTCTTCTAGTTTTTCAAGCGAAGGTCTTTAGGGAGTGTGAGCACAGAAGTTTGCATCGCCTAGCCCAGTTCTGCTTGGAGCAAACGGAACCTATATATGTTTTTACTCTAGAAAAGTTCTTGTAAATTTCATCAGGCTATGGTGTAAAATAGTCCAAATTAGAGCCATCTTATGGGCAAAAGTGACATATTTTATTACCTATTGTTAACTTATTTTGAGGTGCTTATCAATGCACAAGCCCCCTTTTCCCCCACTCCTATCGATCTGATTTCATTGGTCCTTAACTCGCAAATCAGACAATTCATTCAGGATATATGAGAAAGCTCAGAGTTAGCCTACCCCAGAGAAGGTTAGTTTTAGCGGATGTGTTGCCTTGGAAATGTACACTGAACAAAAATATACACAGAACATGTAAAGTGTTTGTCCCATGTTTCATGAGATGAAATAAAACATCTCAAAAATGTTTCATATGCAAAAAAAGCGTATTTTCTCATTTTGTGAACAAATTTGTCTACATCGCTGTTAGTGAGCATTTCTCCTTTGCCAAGGTAATCCATCCACCTGACAGGTGTGGCATATCAAGAAGCTGATTAAATAGCATGGTCATTACACAGGGGCACATTGTACTGGGGACAATAAAAAGCCCCTAAAATGCGCAGTTGTGTCACAATACAATGCCACAGATGCCTCAAGTTTTGAGGGAGTGTGCAATTGGCATAATGACTGCAGCAATGTCCACCAGAGCTGTTGCTAGATAATTGAATCTTAATTTTTCAACCATAAGGTGCCTCGAACATCCTTTTAGAGAATTTGTAGCCACGCTGGGAGGGAGGCTGACAAGTATTTGCATATAATAATGCCTTTTTGTGGGGACAAACTCATTCTGATTGGCTGGGCCTGGCTGCAAGTGGGTGAGCCCTCCAAGGCCCACCCAATGGATGCACCCCTGTACAGTCATGTGAAATCCATAGATTAGGGACTAATTAATTAATTTCAATTCACCAATATATGGACTGTAACTCAATAAATTCTTTGAAGATGCGTTTATATTGGCCTTCCGAGTGGTGCAGTGGTCTAAAGCCCTGGGAGTCCCATAGGGCGACGCACAATTGTAGAAATTCTGTAATGTTGCAATTATACATTAATGCAGGAGGAAATACAATGATTTCACTAGTGCATATGTGTAAAAGTGGTCTGCACACAGCATATTATCCCCAGAGATGCCAAACTCAGGCAAAATGTCCACAGTGATGTCATAATGAGTGGGAGAAAAAAACACCTGCATCAGAGACAGTGCAAAGGTTTTCATACTCTGCCACATCCTGAAGAGTTACAATGTAGGGAATAGGGTCCCATCAGAGGACAGCCACTCATGATGCATCATGAACAGTAGCTGTGAAGTGATACACATTGCTACAGTGTGGTTTTTACTATGTTTATGAGCTTACTAGTACTAAATATACTGTATTTCAAACATAGAAGTGGATTAATTGGTTAATAGGCCTATGTGGCTCTGGTGATTTGTTGTCTGTCATGGTGGGTGTGGCTTCCCATGGCACCACATTACATCACAATTGTGATGTCATAAATGATTGTATTCTGGTATGATGACAGCCTAAATGGCTTGCCATAGCGTTACTGTCATATTACAGCAACACTTACAAGTTCAATTCAGGGTCAAAATCATTGCTATATTTTGGATGGTTATTTTGGTGGTAAGTAGTTGTGACCACTTGTGATTTAGTGTGAAAAGGCCTACTTTGTGGCACAATTTAATTTAGATGATTTGAATAATATAATAATATTTTTAAGCCATATTGTATTTTTTTCAGGATTACTGTAATTGAAGGAACTATGGGAAAGTTCTCCTTTCCAAGGCTCATCATAAGAATGGTTAGAATATATTTTCTCTCACCACCCTCATAGTCAAAACTCCAGTGATTTAAAATCATCACTTTGACATATAGGCCTATGAGCTTTTCTAAGATTGAAAATAACAAGCTTGTATCATGATAACCTCATTTCCGACTGCATGTTTGTCATCATTTTCATTTCTAGCCATGGGCAAATCGGACTGCACAGGATGATTTCTGCACAGGAACTACTGAACTCCACAGGCCCAGAACACACCAGCCTCACAACTCCTCACAACTCCCCAGCCTTAATGTAAGTCCCATCTGCAGGCTAAATCTACGACCCACTAAAGTGGTCCAGACTAATCATGTATGGCCAATCAGTGTAAACTTTGTACAAACTACGGCTTGATCTAGTGTCAACATTATACCTTATTGATATTCTATATCAATGAAATACAATGGAAGACACATAATAATCCAATGAGTAAAATAAAATATACCATGTTCTATTCTCAATATCCCTACTGCCCCAAAGGTGTGTAGGCAGGACAAGGAGAACACCGATTCAATCCAGAAGAAGAGGAAAAAGAAGAGGCTAAATGAGAAGGGAACCCAGGTTGAACTAGGCATGCGGGAGGATATCCATGACCTTGACCTCGCCCATTGGAGATTGGCTAGAGAGACATGGAGAACTGAGCGAGGAAACATGAGGGAGATTAAGGCGCTGTATGGAGAAATATTTAGGCTGCACCAACTCTTGGAGGAGGTAACAAGAGCCGTTTTCTTTAATCAGACTTTCATATAAGTAGATATACTGTAGTTGCTTTAGATGTTACCAATCCTGATACACAGAAATGAGATCTAAATAGATAGAATAGTGAAATAAGAAGGCAAGAAAAAGAACTGCACACTGGAAGTATTCTGAGGAAGGTCTGCATTCTGCACTGGTAGTATTCTGAGGAAGGTCTGCATTCTGCACTGGTAGTATTCTGAGGAAGGTCTGCATTCTGCACTGGTAGTATTCTGAGAAAGGTCTGCATTCTGCACTGGTAGTATTCCTAGGAAGGTCTGAATTCTGCACTGGTAGTATTATTAAGAAGGTCTGCATTCTGCACTGGTAGTATTCTGAGGAAGGTCTGCATTCTGCACTGGTAGTATTATTAAGAAGGTCTGCATTCTGCACTGGTAGTATTCTGAGGAAGGTCTGCATTCTGCACTGGAAGTATTCTGAGGAAGGTCTGCATTCTGCACTGGAAGTATTCTGAGGAAGGTCTGCATTCTGCACTGGTAGTATTATTAAGAAGGTCTGCATTCTGCACTGGTAGTATTATGAGGAAGGTCTGCATTCTGCACTGGTAGTATTCTGAGGAAGGTATGCATTCTGCACTGATAGTATTCTGAGGAAGGCCTGTGTTCTGCACTGGTAGTATTCTGAGGAAGGTATGCATTCTGCACTGATAGTATTCTGAGGAAGGCCTGTGTTCTGCACTGGTAGTATTCTTGGGAAGGTCTGCATTCTTAGAATAAAGTTGTAAAGGAATGGAAGAATTTCTGAATTGGAATGATTCCAAAAGTGTGGACCTTCCCATTTTCCTAATAGGCTAATATACAGTAATAAAACATGTTTTCTCTATGATATTTATTACCCATACACATGTAATTGTTTTAAGATAGTAATAACAATAACCATCAAGCTATTAAGTAATAAAAGTGTGTCTGTCATCATACAGATTGGGGTGGATAAAGGGGTGATCAAGCAGCGCTCCACCTCCTCCATTATTTGTCCCGTCTCCCCGACACTGCCAGCTTTCCCCTGGTACAACCACCACAGGTACCTCGCCAACAGCCAATCGGAGCCTGACCAGCATGCTGTCGGCACCCAGAAGGACCCACCTAAGAAACACTCAATCTTTCCCCCTCTGGACACACAGAGCTGCACCTCCCCTGATAAATGGCCTCATTCTCCGTCCAAGACGTCACACCCACACGCTTCACACCGATTTGCTGTCCCATCCCACCTCCTGGCTCCCGGCCATCCTGCCCGGATGAGACAGACCCATCCGCAGGTCCACCCCAGGTCCCCATTGACTGGCCAGGCAAAGGTCAAGGATGAGGTTAAGAGGCCAGAGACTGCATCGTCTGAGGAATTGTCTGAGGAAGTTCAACGGAGAGGAGCAGAAATTGCAAGCATGTATAAAGCACAGCTGAAAGAGAGGATGGCCCAAAAGAGAAAGGAAGAGATTCTGAAGAAAATGGCAAACAGCGATGACAAGAACGATGACAGTGAGGCCTCCTGCTCCTCTGCAGTAAAACGATCTAATATCCCTGCCACAGCCCCCGAGCGCCCGGACAGCCCAGAGGCCACGCCAGTGGCCGCCCGAGAGGACACTCAGGGGGACACCCAGCAGGACCTGGCAGAGGTTGTGAATGTGCTCAAGAGGCAATCATCTGATCTATACCTGCCTGACGATGTTTGTGAGGAGTCACTCACATGGAAATCCATTTACGAGGAGCTGTGCCCGCTCGCTCACAGAGTGAACACAGAAGCTGACTACATCAAGGCGCTTCGCGTCATCACTGAGAATGCTGTGACTCCCTCGTGCTCGTCTGAGGATGATGTGTCTCAGAGTGTGAGTGAGGACACAAGTCAGGAGGGGAGTAGTGAAAGTGAGGAGAGCATGAGTGGACAACAGCAGAGATGTCTACACAGGGATCCTTATGGTAAGAGGGACAGGAAGGAGATTGATAGTGGTAAAAGGGAAGGGAGATTTGCAACCGCCAATGCAATGTCTATGATGGCGAGCCGAGGGATAGAAGAACTTAATGCCATGAGCTACGCAGACAGGATCAAATATTTCAAGTATGAGGCTAAGAGAAATGAAGAGATGATGAAGATTGAAAGGAGGAAGGAAAAAGCCAGGAACGAAGAGCTCAAAAAGTGGGAAAAGATACAGAAGAAATTGAATGAGGAGGAAAGGAAAAGGACAGAAAATATGGAAAAAAACAAGTTAGAGGAGCAGAGGAAAAGGGAGAAGGCAGAGATGAAACTAAAGATCGAACATGAGAAAAAGAGACAAGAGCAAGAGAAAAAGAGGGAGAAAAAAGAAAGAAAGCAGCAGGAGATGCAACAGAAGGCCCGTGCAAAAGAAGAGAAAAAGAGGGCAGAGGAAGAGAAAAAGATGGAGAAACAGAGGATGGAGGAGGAGAGGAACAGGGAAAAGGAGAGAATGAAGGTGTTGGAGATGCAGCAAAAGGCACGAGAGAAAGAAGAGAAGAGGAGGAAAGAGGAACAGAAAAGGAGATTGAAGATACAACAGGAACAAGAGAAGGAGGAACAGAAAAGGCAGACAAGGATACGGGACGAGGATAAGAAGAGAGCAGAGCTTCAAAGAATAAAAGATCACGAGGCCAGGTTCAAGATGGAGATGGAGAAACTGTATGAAAGAGAAGAGAGGAATGCACAGATTGAAAGAGAAAAGAGGCGTGCGCTGTGTCAGAAAAAAGGACAGACACAGAGAGCAAAACAGGTGGTGGCATACGAGGTCACAGCGTCTACATCTGACGCCTCTGTGCGGAGGGAAGAGAGGGAGCAGCGTCCAGAGACCGCTCACGCACAGTCTGCAAAGAGGAGAACAAGGAAGAAGCAGAAGAAAGAGGCGGACGAGGCATCGACAACTTTTGAGTAGATGACAAAAGAAAGGGAGCAGACAAAAGAAGAAATGTACAAGTCAATGCTCCTAGGTATGTTGATAGATGTAAATAAACAACAGAGTTTTTTTTAAGAGAAAAAACAAACAAAAAAATGAGAAAATAAGCAAAAGGAGGAACAAATTATAAGGAAGCCAGGCATGAGGGTGAAGAGGAGGAAACATGAGAGAGGAGGAAGAGAGACCAGAGTGGTTTATCAGGAGGGAAGTAGGGGATATAGAATTCAAGTTCTGATGGACAGAATCAGGAAGGACCATGGGATAAAAGGTAAATGAGATTAGCAGTAAAGAAGAGCTGAGTGGATCGAAAGAAAGTTATGGAAAACACAAGGGGGAGGCAAGATAAACAGAGACCCAGAGAAAAGAGGTGAAAACACTTTAGAAGAATAATAGAGAGGAGATTGAACTAGAATTCTGATGGACATATGGCCAAAATAACTATTTAAATAACTAAGGATTAGCAGAAAAGGAGAAGACCAAGAGCACAGGAAAAATAGCCAACAGACGTCAAAAAGAAAATAAGTCTGCCTCTTCTACTTCTCTTCCAAAGTTGCTTTGGTTTCCTTTTGTCCTCTTTCTAAGCCTGTTCAAGTCTGAGATAGCCAAAGAAACAGATCTGTTGAAGCATCAATTGGAAAGGATGGGAGGGTTGGAGGAGGAGCACAGCTGGATGACTTCATTAGGTAAGTGTTTACTATCAAAGCCTGCTCTCTGTAGACAACTGTATTAGTGTTGATAGAAGTGCATTTATGCAACGTCTTTCTACTACACTTCAACACTACAATTCCTGATCTCATGTGATTATTCACTTCAAGTGAGTGGGCTTTCAGATGTTTTTTTCCTGAAACAGATTGTGGCATATGAGGTCTCTTTATCTGTTGAAGCATCAATAGAAAAGGATGAAAGGGAGGGAGGCAGGAAGAGGAAAACACAGAAGAGCAGATGAGGTAAGTGCTTGTGCTTGTGATGAGAGGATAGGGGCTCCACAACTGGGGTTCATGATTGAAATTTCTCAGACAAATTGTATTACTGTGAATCCCATTCGTTCAATGACTGTTTGATTAATTCCTGACGGAATAATTGTTTTACAGGAGCACTCTATGTTCTGCTTCCATGTGGATTGACAGCATTGCTTTCATGAGCTTCTGGAGGACACCATGGAGGAAGAGGGAGAGGGTCTATGATAGGCAGTTTGCCATGGCCCTAAATGGGCCTTTGGATGTTAATTCTTCCTGCTTTATATCATACAACTTTACAATAAAAATGAATTGCAAGCATCAGCCTTTTCTGTTTGAGTGTGATCAGTGCAGTAGTAGTAAGATTGGTGTAAACCCAAGGAATATTCTGGCCTTCTAGGCAGAGTTCCTCTGTCCAGTGTCTGTGTTCTTTTGCCCATCTTAACATTTTTATTGGCCAGTCAGATATTGCTATTTCTTTGCAACTCTGCCTAGAATGCCAGCATCCCGGAGTCACCTCTTCACTGTTGACGTTGAGACTGTTTTTTTCAGGTACTATTTAATGAAGCTGCCAGTTGAGGCATCTATTTCTCAAACTAGACACTCTAATGTATTCTTGCTCAGTTGTGCACCAGGGCCACCCCCTCTTTCTATTCTGGTTATTGCCAGTTTGCACTGTTCTGTGGAGTAGTACGAGATCTTCAGTTTCTTGGCAATTTCTCGCACAGAATAGCCTTAATTTCTCAGAACTAGAATAGGCTGCCGAGTTTTTAGAAAAAAGTTATTTGTTTCTGGCCATTTTGAGCCTGTAATCGAACCCACAAATGCTGATGCTCCAGATACCCAACTAGTCTAAAGGCCAGTTTTATTGCTTCTTTAATCAGAACAGTTTTCAGCTGTGCTAACGTAATTGCAAAAGGGTTTTCTAATGATCAATTAGCCTTTTAAAATGATACATTTGAATTAGCTAACAACGTGCCAGTGGAACACAGGAGTTATGGTTGCTGATAATGGGCCTCTGTACAACTATGTACAGTTGAAGTCGGAAGTTTATATACACTTAGGTTGGAGTCAATAAAACTCGTTTTTCAACCACTCCACAAATTTCTTGTTAACAAACGATAGTTTTGGCAAGTCGGTTAGGACATCTACTGTGTGCATGACACAAGTCATTTTTCCAACAAATGTTTCTAACAGATTATTTCACTTATAATTCACTGTATCACAATTGCAGTGGGTCAGAAGTTGACTTACAGTAAGGTGACTGTGCCTTTAAACATTTTGAAAAATTCCAGAAAAAGATGTCATGGCTTTAGAAGCTTCCGATAGGCTAATTGACATCATTTTAGTCATTTGGAGATGTGGATGTATTTCAAGGCCTACCTTCAAACTCAGTGCCTCTTTGCTTGACGTCATGGGAAAATTAAAAAAAATCAGCCAAGACCTCAGAAAAAAAAATGTGGGCCTCCACAAGTCTGGTTCATCTTTGGGAGCAATTTGCCAACGCCTGAAGGTATCATCTGTACAAACAATAGTACGCAAGTATAAACACCATGGGACCACGCAGCCATCATACGACTCAGGAAGGAGACACATTCTGTGTCCAAGAGATGAGCGTACTTTGGTGCAAAAAGTGCAAATCAATCCCAGAACAGCAGCAAAGAACCTTGTGAAGATGCTGGAGGAAACGTGCACAAAGTATCTATATCCACAGTAAAATGAGTCCTATATCAACATAACCCGAAAGGCCGCTCTACAAGGAAGAAGCCACTGCTCCAAAACCTCCATAAAAAAGTCCAGACTACAGTTTGCAACTGCACATGGGGACAAAGATAGTACTTTTTGGAGAAATGTCCTCAGCTCTTTTGAAATAAAAATATAACCATTTGGCCATAATGACCATTATGTTTGGAGGAAAAAGGGGGAGGCTTGAAAGCCAAAGAACACCATCCCAACCGTGAAGAACAGGGGTTGTAGCATGTTGTGGGGGTACTTTGCTGCAGGACGGACTGGCGAACTTCACAAAATAGATGGCATCATGAGGGGAAAATGTGGATATATTGACGCAACATCAAGAAATGTTAGGAAGTTAAAGCTTGATCGCAACTTCCAACTGGACAATGACCCCAAGCATACGTCCAAAGTTGTGGCAAAATGGCTTAAGGACAACGAAGTCAAGTTATTGGACTGACTTCAAACTTATAGAACATTTGTGGGCAGACCATAAAAAGCCTGTGCGAGCAAGTAAGCCTACAAACCGGACTCTGTTACAACAGTTCTGTCAGGAGGAATGGGCCAAAATTCACCCAACTTATTGTGGGAAGCTTGTGGAAGGCTACCCAAAATGTTTGACCCAACTTAATTTAAAGGCAATGCTACCAAACACTAATTGAGTGTATGTAAACTTCTGACCCACTGGGAATGTGATGAAAGGAATTAAAGCTGAAATCTTGATTATGCTGACATTTCACATTCTTAAAATATAGTGGGGATCCTAAATGACCAAAGACAGGGAATTTTTACTCGGATTAAAAGTCAGAAATTTTTGAAAACGGAGTTGAAATGTATTGGGCTAAGGCGTATGTTAACTTCCGACTTCAACTGTAGATATTCCAAACAGCTACATTAGTTATTTACAACATTGTCTACACTATTTCTGATCAAGTTGATATTTTAATGGACAAAAGGCTTTCAAAATCAAGGACATTTCAAGTGACCCAAAACTTTTGAACAGTAGTGTGTTTATACATCTTTATGTATATTTGTTTAGTATTCGTTGCTAAATGGTGAGCCACATACATGGTTGAGCTCAAGAGTTTACCAAAGTTCTCGTCAAATCCCAGGTTTCGTAGTACACCCTTCCAGAGGGTGACATTCTGATTTTGGTGACTATGATCCCTGCTGTCTAAGTCCTGTTACAGCATCATCATTTTTAAATAATTTGTTGCCTAGCTAGCCAGCCAAGTTTTATACCTTAATCACCATTAATTTAAGTCATCTCTCCTGCTATGCTAGATCTACTTAATCTCTGATCCCACCTTGGGATGCATGATGAGCATAGCTGAGAAGGTCCATTATAGAATGAAATAGAACACCGCAAGAAACATCACTGACTGGATCATTTGATTTATTTCCAAGACAAGTGCAGTGGAATAGGCCTAATTCAAGGCAGCAAGAGCACACAGGACAAATTAAACTACCTTCTGAACACACATACAATCCATCAGAAAGCTTTAAGGGGCTTGTTCAACTTATTCATTGTTGAGAAGTTAAAATCTTCTTCGATGGTGCAATAAGTGATAAACTGTGCATTGTTATTCTGTAACAGGACATGAACATGGTTAGAATACAGTGCGATAATGACTGCATTTACGAAGGCAGCCCAATTCTGATATTTTTCCCGTCTGTCTGTGTGTGCGCATGCCTTTACCACATTGATAGAGTTTGTTAAGGCGTGTTATGTCCAGGGGGCTCAGGTGATTTCTCTGTCCAATCTGGACTCCCCTCTTCTTGGAGCCAATAGTGGGGTTCCGGTTTGATGAGAAGTAGTATCTGCCAGGAGAAACCCAACAATGGGGGATTAGAGGACTTGCTACTTTAACACAAGAACTGCGCCACAATGCCACCCTATTCCCAACATAGTGCACATAGTTTGACCAGAGCCCAGGTTAAAAAAAAAACGCACAGGGAAATGTTACTGGAGCTGGATACCGTACACAGTAAAACTAATATTTACTCATTGCTAGCAGTTTAAAAACAAGGTGAGTAAAATTAGGACTTTAGTGGGAATAAGGAGGAGAGTAGTGTGACTGACGTTCCGTAGTGCATTATGGAGTCGTAGTCATAGGGCAGGTCCTGAGTGTCTCCTTTCTTCACCTTAAAGTTCTCTTGTTTTCCTGGAAGTTAAAAGAGTTACAAGAGGCAGATGTGACTGGTGGACACTGCTGGGTGTGAATGTGATATAGGGGAATGAAAATGGAAATGTATACAAGTTGAGATGGAAAAACCATTAAGTTGAACCTCTAGCAGGAGGAAACTCTACATGATTCAAGGCATGAATATTTCATCTTACCTAATGAAACCCATTGCGGGTGGTAATGTAACAAAACTGCCCTCAAAACGAGCTTACATGTTATCCCAGGATACCCATTACGGGTGGCAACTGTAAAAGGTATATTTTACACCAGGATAGGTGGTAACTGTAGATGACAATGTAGAGTTATTCGCGTCAGGCAAATTTAGCGAACAAGGTTGCTGCAATCATGCCAGAAGAAATTCACAGGAGTTAACGAATTCAGTTCAATTCTACATAATTGGAAATTAGTCTATGAAATACATAGTATTGGTCTCAAACTGAAGAACACTGATGGTTACTGGTGTAAGATTCTCTGGTGTTTACATAACTGGTACTGTGAGATTAGGATATCAGGATTCAAGGTTGCTATGATATTAGGACATCGGGACCTGCTTAGACAAAGCAATTTCAACAGTAGAGGAAAGGGTTGCAATGTATGGGGAAATGAATGGCTGCAGTATTTCCGTTATAATAAGTACATGATAAATGGAACATTAAGGCATAAATGTATGAAAGACTATTCTTATTTTAAACTAATGTTGTTCTGTCCTTGTGGTGCACTGTCTATTCATGTTGTGTAGTGTTTCATGGTGTGTGGAGCCCAGGAAGAGTAGCTGCTGCTTATGTAACAGTACAACTTTAGACCGTCCCCTCGCCCATACCCGGGCGCGAACCAGGGACCCTCTGCACACATCAACAACTGACACCCACGAAGCATCGTTACCCATCGCTCCACAAAAGCCACGGCCCTTGCAGAGCAAGGGGAACCACTACTTCAAGGTCTCAGAGCAAGTGGCGTCACCGATTGAAACGCTATTTAGCGCGCACCACCGCTAACTAAGCTAGCCGTTTCACATCCGTTACACTTAGGCAGTACCTAATAAAATATTAAATGTCAATAGTTAGTTATTCTGTACGGTCTTCACTCCAGACCACAAAAAGCTGAATCAGGTATGTTAGTGTTGGGCTAGTACTAAAGCCTACACACTGCAGCTCTTCAGGGGACAAATTGACCAGCCCTGCCCCTGATCCACATGTAATGCCCGTGAGGTGGTTTAGTATGTTGTGTTGGTGTGAGTAACCTGGGACCACGTTGTCCCACTGTATGGTGACGTATTGGTCACGGTCTGGCCGTGTGTGCTCGTGGTGCAGGCCCAGGGCATGCATCAGCTCATGGCACAGGTTCCCCACGTTACAGGCTCTACCGAAGTACAGAGACTGGGCCCCGCCTTGAAAACCTACATACGACGCACAGCTAGAGTTAAGTGAAGAAAGAGAAAGGTGAGAGAAGGAGGAGGAGAAGAGGGGATATGACAGGAAGAGAGAAAAATAAAGGATTGAACACAGGAAAAAGGAGAGGTTGTGAGTTAACTGTAAACTGCTGGGAAGGAGAGAATGTGTTAATGTGCCCACTTTGGACTCACCCTGTCCCAGAGATGATGTCTATGTAGTTAATCTCATTGGTGTATTCGTGGAAGAGGATACACGTCTGGTCTGAAATCATCTTGAACGCTGCTAGTATAGTTACCTTTCTGTCCACTGTGTGGATCAGAGACAATCTACCATTAGACGGTGCATATCATTCTCACTGTATTAGAAAACATCTAGTGTTCATCTCTCCTACTGTATTCGACACTCACCCAGATAATCGTTGACCTTGTAGGGGATAGAAGTGACGCCATCTTTCTCAGGCCAAAGTGACTTCACAGCTAATCGGTCTTCCTGTAGGACAAAACACCTCATCTTAAATCCAGCTGTCGCGAGACAGCATAGGCCTCCGATTAATTCAATTGTTATTTCTGCGTTTCCCCTATGAATGTTTTTAAATTCTAAAATGGTAAAACTATTTCAGTATTAACTTAAATGACTAAAACCAGACCAAGTATGTAGAAATAAAGGAGCAATATACAGTGTACTTTCCATGACAGACTGACCAGGTGAATGCTATGATCCTTACAGAGGTCACCTGTTCAGTGTATATGAAGAGACCGGTTAAAGGAGGATTGTTAAGCCTTGCGACATGGATCATGTATATATGCCATTCAGAGGGTGAATAGGCAGGACAAAATATTGAAGTACCTTTGATCAGGGTATGGTAGGTACCAGGCTCACCAGCTGAGTGTGTCAAGAACTGCAATGTTGCTGGGTATTTCACACTCAGTTTCCAGTGTGTGTGAAGAATGGTCCAGCACCCAAAGAACATCCAGCCAATGGCAGTCCAGTGGTCGAAAATGGGTGACACGAATTGTGCAGAACAACAGACGGGCTACAGTTATATTCAATTGACCGTCCAGTAAAACATTCGTGCCCAAAGAATGCTCAACTCGTAGAATCTTGACACAAATGGGGTATGGCAGCCGACAACCTTACAGAGTACCACTTCTTTCAGCAAAAAACATGTTGCAGTGGACTAAGGAAACACTGCACACAGGAGATTTGGAAAAACGTCTGGTCTGATGAATCCCGTTTTTTTTGTTGCAATTTCACGCTGATGGGAGGACTAGGGTATGAAGAAAACCACATGCAGCCATCATGATGTTTGTCAACATTGCAGGCTAGAGAGTGGCAGTGGTGGAGTGATGCTGTGGGGTGCCTTTTCATGGCACACGTTGGATAAAAGTTGCACAACGTTTGAATGTCTGAACATTATTGAAAATCAGGTGCATCCCTTCATGGCAGCAGTGTATCCATCTGAATTTATTTTTTCAGCAGGATAATGCCCCAAGCCACAAGGCTAGGATTGTCCAGGAATGGTTCCACAAAAATGACAGTGAATTCAGCTTAGTGCAGTGGCCTGCCCAGTCACCAGATCTCAATCCAATTAAGCATCTGTGGGATGAGATGGAACGAGCTATTTCGGATTAGAGATCCACTACCAGGCAACTGGGCACAATGGTGGGAAGCATTGAGGACATCATGGGGCCAGTATTCCTGTGGAATGCGTGACACCTTGTAGAGTCCATGCCCTGGCGAATTGAGGCTTTTCTGAGGGCAAAGGGGGGTGCAACTCAATATTAAGTGTTCCTAATGTTTTGTAAACTATATCTATTTTAAGATCTTTTAGAAGAAAATTCAAATCAACTAAAACCGTGCCACTACGATTTAAATTGAGATTGTCGTCACTGGCCGACACACAAATATTATTTGCATGACTTACTGTGCAATAGTATTTACATTAATTTTGAATGACTACCTGATCTCTGTAACCCACACATACAGATAATTGTAAGGTCTCAAACAAGCAGTGAGTTTCAAACAGATTTAACTACAACGTCCTGTTGGTTTCAAAAACTTGCATAGATGGGTAAAAAAAAAGCAGACATTGAAGATCCCTTCGAACGTGGTGAAGTTAATTACACTTTGGATGGTGTTTCAATACACCCAGTCCATACAAAATATACAGGTGTCTTTCCTAAGTCAGTTGCCAGAGAAGGAAACCGCTCAGGGATTTCACCATGAACCCAATAGTGACTATAAAACAGTTAGACTTTAATGGCTGTGATAAGAGAACTGAGAATGGAACAACATTTTAGTTACTCTACAATACTAACCTGATTGACAGTGAAAAGGAAGCCTGTACAGAATCAAATTATTCCAAAACATGCATCCTATTTGCATCAAGGCACTAAAGTAATACTGCAGAAAATGTGGCAAAGCAATTATCTTTTGGTCCTGAATACAAAGTGTAATGACAGGCAAATCCAAAAGATTACTGAGTACCACTTCATATTTTCAAGCATTGTGGTGGATGCATCATGTTATGGGTATGCTTGTAATCATAGCGGACTGGGGAGTTTCAGGATAAAAAAAGAAACGTTATGAGCTAAGCACAAGCAAGATCCTAGAGGAAATCCTGGTTTAGTCTGCTTTCTACCAGACACTGGGAGCACAATTCACCTTTCTGCAGGACAATAACCTAAAACACAAGGGAAAATCTGCACTGGAGTTTCTTACCAAGAAGACAGAATGTTCCCGAGTGGCCAAGTTACAGTTTTGACAAATCTACTGCAGGACCTGAACATGGTTGTTTAGTAGTGATCAACAACCAATTTGACAGCTTGAATAATTTTGATTAGATTTTGAGAAGTTACACAATCCAGATGTGGAAAGCTCTTAGACTTACCCAGAGAGCCTCACAGGTGTAACTCACAGGTGTAATCGCTGCCAAAGGTGCTTCTACAAAGTATTGACTCTGGGATGCGACTAGTTGAGATATTTCTGCATTTCATTTTCAATAAACTAGCAAACATTTCTAAAACATTTTCACTGTCATTATGGGTTATTTTGTGTAGACGGGTTAGAATTTGTATTTAATCCATTTTGAATTCAGGCTGTAACAACAAAATGTGAAATAAGTCAAGGGGTACGATGCTTTCAGAAGGCACTGTACCAGCTTCTACACAGACTGAAATTAATGACTGCAAAATCACTAAAGGTTTCTTTACAAGACAGAATGTTAAATAAAATGACATTGAAACTTACTCTACTGGTGGTCCGTGGTGTTGATCCTTCAGATGGTTAAAAATATCCACAGGAAAGTACTGTTAAAACAACTTTTTAGAGTGGCGGTACTGAAGTTGGAATTTCTATCACCTGGCACTTCAGTTATTATGCATGCATTGTATATTTTCCTGTGGATATATAGGCTCAAATTGCAACCATCTGAAGGACAAACACCATGGACAACCGGTAGAGCACGTTCAAATGTAATTCTGTTCAACAATCTGGCTTGAATGATTTTGGAGTCATTAGCTTCAGGCTGTGTATACCAGAAGGTGGTATCAATTGGATTCAGCCTCTAAAAGAGGCAGCAACAGGACAGAAAGCAGGGATAACAGACTCACCGAAATCAGAATGTCTCCCTCCATGATAGCAAGGTCGAACTGTAAGTCCTCTGTAACAGAGAGAGATGGTCTGAAACACTGACATGACATGTACTAGTTACAAGTCACTACCTCCATGCCTCATGGTAGAGGTCCAGGATTGTGCGCTTCATCTAATGAATGCGTTACCTTCTCTGGTTTCAGGCGTTTTAACCCAATCATTTTGTCTGTGGCGTGTCCCCATTGAAGCAGTAGAACCTAAAAGAAATTGTGAGCAAACTTATTTTGTAATATCATTTGTATGTTTATTGATAGACAGGCCATAAACTTGAAGACAACAGATTGAATTGTTTCTTTAGGCCCATCAGCCCAAGAGATTGACTGTAGAATCACAGTAGAGGCCTACCTGTGGCAGTGAAAGTCACATTTGTAGAATTGTTGGGGTTTGTAGAATTGTCCACTGAAATACAGAAAGAAAATATTATAAAGAGGAACAGAACAACAGTTTTGCAGTGGGGCTGGCCTACATTAAATATACATGGAAAACAGGCCTAGCTTTCAGCCTGTCACCTAACAAAATGACTGGTCCCAAATGCAGGCCTGCCTACCTGTGGCAGGGAAAGTAGCATTTGAAGTAGTAGCATTTGTGAAATTGGTGATGGGAACACTGCCCACTGAAATACACAAGGGAAACATAATACATGTTAGATAATAACATGGTGAACCAATTGGCGTCCGCAGTGGGGCCGGCCACGCCTACCTCAAATGGAAAACACTCAAGAACAGGATGTCACATAACCAAAATGACTGGTCCTACCTTGGACAAACCAGATGAGAATCAGAAACCAAACCATGTTGCAACAACAATTGTCCCCCAAGATTTGGAAAAAAAACAACCAAAGAAAAAGCATAAACAATTGTGTGGAATAGCTCTCCTTCCAGTTAAATAGTGGGCAGGGCAGCAATCACAAAAGAACAGGTGCATTCTTCTTCTTCTGCTTCTGTGAGGTTTAAAGACGGTTGGTATCCAATATGTTGCATTATCGCCCTCTACTGAACTATAGTATGAATCCATTACCTTTGTGATACAAAATTGGAAAGGGGAAATGTGAAAAAATAAATATATATATATATTAAATGACCCTTCTAACTAACCCTACACTCGTTAAAACCCATCACCTTATTCCACTACTTTAACCCTATCTTATCCTACCCCAGGCCAACGACCCGAGAGGACGGGACACTACAACTCAACACACCCTGTAACTCTTCTGAAATCTAATCTCATACCCCCAAGTACTTCTCTGCAGCTGCCACCACAACATCTATTTTCTATGACTTACGTATCATCTCTGCGGTACAGCAGATAACAATGGCTATGAATGCTAAGCCAAACTCACTGAAACATATATCACTCATTGGCCTATCCCTCTGTTCTGGCAAAGATCTACTATTCACAGGGATCCTCTCAGAATCCCTCACCCTTGATCCACCCTCCACTTCCTCTGCATACAACATCTTCTTCACTACAATGACCCTGGCCACCTCAACCTGCCTCTCTCGCACCAGACACCTCCACTCAGGGTTACCTTCACCGACTCAATGGCACCCACCATCTTTTCCACCCAACTTGAAACCGACCATGGATCAGACAAAAGGCCTGGTTCCACCTTCTTCAAAAATCTTACTCCCACTGAACCAATCGTATCTTTATCATAGCCATGCCCATCAATGGAAGGCTTGGGCTCCAAGCTCCTCACAATACCTTCTGCCCCTTCCATTTCACCTCCAGAACTCAAACTGGTGTCCGGCCCACTTTGTTTCAACTTGATACCAATCTTCCTCGACATTCCCTCTCCCTTGTCATTGCTATCTTCAACAGATACAAACCCATCCTCTGCCTCCCTCAGTCTTTTCAACCTGCTCTCTCTTTCCCTCCAATCCTCCTCCCTTAAACAATTACCTGACTCCTGAAAATATTCAACTTTTCCAAGTCAAAATCTTTTTTTAGCCTCCTTGAGGGACATACTAAGCCCTGTACTCCCTCCACTTCAAACTCCTGTGTCACCAGAACAGATGCAGGTGGGAGCACTTGTTTTTAAGTCATCAACCTCAACAACAGATTGTGCATTATAGACAGTGTTAATGTGCATCCATAGTATATAGTGAACAGTACTGTGCATAATGTAGCAGGTGCAGGAATGCCCTCATGCAGGGACACCCCGAAATGTGGGCTGCAGTTGCACACTATTGACAGAAAGACACATCAACCGCAGATAAAGCATCTGAGACAGCAGAACAGCGCTCCCCTGTCTTAGTATGTGTAGGCCATGTATCTGATGCCGTCTGTTCAAAAAGAGTATGGCATGTCATACAGCCACAGTTGTAGAGCGGTCAGACTTTCTGGATGTTTAGTTCAATCCTGTGTGTTCTCTGGACCATCTCTGATATCTTGTTGTGGATCTTGGCTATGATGGTGGGCTCCCCATTGACAGAAAATAAATATCTGCTGTGGGAAACCGTGTAGACAGTGTTAGTGTTCATGTATAGTGCAGTATAGACAGTGGTAATGTGCATCCATAGTATAGAGCAGTGAATAGTACTGTCCATAATGTAGCATAGAGCCCATGTCGTAAGTCCAAGGTGTTCCCAGAGTGGTATACCAAGAAGCAAGCTAGATCTACCCAGGGTCTTTTAAATCTAGCCAGCTTCAGTTAGCTTCACATTCCAGCTCAGGCTTCATCCGTACTACGATGGTGGATTTTGCTCGTCCACCTTCCGTAAAAGGCTGTCACATGCTTCCCAGTCAAAACACTTTAAGCTTATACATTTTGTGAAGTTTTTGTTCATTTTGGTGTTCGGTAGGTTATTTTCAACTGTTCGCATGCACCAGTTTTTTTGTTGAGGCAAGTGGAAGTTTAGTAGTCAAAGTCTACACCCCTTCATCAGTGATTGGTTTACAGTAGGGGTGGGAACTATGGACGGGATTCTTCAATGAAGTGTTTGCTATCATTCACTTGAGAATTACTGCACTAAACTGATGTGTAATTGCACGACTAAGACCTCCTCTGCAAAAACGAAAATAATTCAATACAGATGTCTTGATGTATCTATTTTGAGGAAGTGTTTCTGGCTATATTGTTACTACGGTGGCTCAAGAGAGACAAACAGTAATATTGCCTCTTTCTTCTAGTTTTTCAAGCGAAGGTCTTTAGGGAGTGTGAGCACAGAAGTTTGCATCGCCTAGCCCAGTTCTGCTTGGAGCAAACTGAACCTATATATGTGTTTTTACTCTAGAAAAGTTATTGTAAATTTCATCAGGCTATGGTGCAAAATAGTCCAAATTAGAGCCATCTTATGGGCAAAAGTGACATATTTTATTACCTATTGTTAACTTATTTTGAGGTGCTTATCAATGCACAAGCCCCCTTTTCCCCCACTCCTATCGATCTGATTTCATTGGTCCTTAACTCGCAAATCAGACAATTCATTCAGGATATATGAGAAAGCTCAGAGTTAGCCTACCCCAGAGAAGGTTAGTTTTAGAGGATGTGTTGCCTTGGAAATGTACACTGAACAAAAATATACACACAACATGTAAAGTGTTTGTCCCATGTTTCATGAGATGAAATAAAACATCTCAAAAATGTTTCATATGCAAAAAAAGCGTATTTTCTCATTTTGTGAACAAATTTGTCTACATCGCTGTTAGTGAGCATTTCTCCTTTGCCAAGGTAATCCATCCACCTGACAGGTGTGGCATATCAAGAAGCTGATTAAATAGCATGGTCATTACACAGGGGCACATTGTACTGGGGACAATAAAAAGCCCCTAAAATGCGCAGTTGTGTCACAATACAATGCCACAGATGCCTCAAGTTTTGAGGGAGTGTGCAATTGGCATAATGACTGCAGCAATGTCCACCAGAGCTGTTGCTAGATAATTGAATCTTAATTTTTCAACCATAAGGTGCCTCGAACATCCTTTTAGAGAATTTGTAGCCACGCTGGGAGGGAGGCTGACAAGTATTTGCATATAATAATGCCTTTTTGTGGGGACAAACTCATTCTGATTGGCTGGGCCTGGCTGCAAGTGGGTGAGCCCTCCAAGGCCCACCCAATGGATGCACCCCTGTACAGTCATGTGAAATCCATAGATTAGGGACTAATTAATTAATTTCAATTGACCTATATATGGACTGTAACTCAGTAAATTCTTTGAAGATGCGTTTATATTGGCCTTCCGAGTGGTGCAGCGGTCTAAAGCACTGGGAGTCCCATAGGGCGACGCACAATTGTAGAAATTCTGTAATGTTGCAATTATACATTCATGTAGGAGGAAATACAATGATTTCACTAGTGCATATGTGTGAAAGTGGTCTGCACACAGCATATTATCCCCAGAGATGCCAAACTCAGGCAAAATGTCCACAGTGATGTCATAATGAGTGGGAGAAAAAAACACCTGCATCAGAGACAGTGCAAAGGTTTTCATACTCTGCCACATCCTGAAGAGTTACAATGTAGGGAATAGGGTCCCATCAGAGGACAGCCACTCATGATGCATCATGAACAGTAGCTGTGAAGTGATACACATTGCTACAGTGTGGTTTTTACTATGTTTATGAGCTTACTAGTACTAAATATACTGTATTTCAAACATAGAAGTGGATTAATTGGTTAATAGGCCTATGTGGCTCTGGTGATTTGTTGTCTGTCATGGTGGGTGTGGCTTCCCATGGCACCACATTACATCACAATTGTGATGTCATAAATGATTGTAT
>NW_027258938.1:0-46533 GCF_045791955.1 Oncorhynchus clarkii lewisi | reverse complement strand
TCCGTTTTCGAGATAAGGCCCCGTCGTGATTCGTGATGTTTTGCCAAATTGCCATATGATTCCGTATGCCCTCTTGTGGGAAATTCCGGGACAGCGGAAAAACGGTCAAAAACTTGTTTATTTTATAAAACGGAAACCGAATGTCCGACAAAGTTCATTTGATGACTTCCCGGTAGGTCTGGCCCTACCGCACGGCCCGACGCCGACCGCGAATTTTACAAACGATTTCGGACGTCTAGTAAGGGACCGTACATTTGCAATATGGACTTTTTCACTGATCATACACGAAATGCCGAAATGTTCCCTTAGTTTTATTAAATAACTAGTTGAGTAATTCTTTGTGTTGTGCTTTCTTTAAGGTTTATGTTGTCTGTGAAGGTAGGAACAAATATTTAGGCATTATTGGCATGGGAATCATATGTTTACATTGGCAAAGCAAATTAAGTAGATAATAAACAAAAGTGAAATAAACAATAAAGTCCTGCTGTAGACTGTACTACTGCTGTTCAGGAAGCACAATTTGAACTAGAAACTTACACAGACAGGCTGAAATAAACACTAAAAATACAAATGGCATCACAGTAATCTCTAGGCCGTGCCAAGTTCAACGAGATATCCCGCTTGACCGTAGCTCGCTCGGTCTAGGCGCAGCGACCATTAGAATAGTAGGCCCAAAATGAAGCCTGCCCCACAATGTCATTTGATTTCGGGTGAGAGTGAGAGAACCACATGAATGTTCCTAAGGTCCTCCCGATCCGTGCAAGCCTAACCTTGACCGTGTGGCATTAACTCTTAAAAATAAAACAGTGTTTTTTGATCTCACAGATTACAATGACATCTCTCCCCATAGGAATACATTGCCAGCTCCAGTAAATTCAACCTGGAGCCTATGTGGGTTAATAATGCCTTATGAACCTGTCTTCAATGCCAATCCATCAGGCCACTATGAGGTCTACCTGTGTTGATTCTAAGCTTCCTGGACCAACCGGAAGTGGTTAAAATGCCCCTAAAAGTGTTTACCCATACCCTGCATGCAGTTTGATAGACATAGTGCATTCAACCCTGTGTAAATCAGTCAATTCTTAACGTAAGGACTTAAAACTCAGGATTCTGTAAAAGCATGCCCCAATGAGGGTATGTGTTGATTTATAGCTTCCTGTGCCAACCGGAAGTGCCATAATTGGTGTCTCAGGGGCTGTTTCGAGGGGTTAAAAAAGTCTGATCTTTCCAAAACTTCATATGTGTGATTAGGCAACCCCCATGAACTGTAAATCAGTCATTTTTCCCCCAAAAAATCAATGGAAAAAAAATTCACACTAAAACACAACTTGGATGGAGGGACGTATTGGGGTGCGTAGAGACAGACAGTGGCTGCAATAGTTAGCTTTGTTGGAGCTAAAAAAGAACCGTCAGACCTAGAGTTCCGAAACTTTACAATCCTGTTCTAGGCCTCATGTCGATAGTGCGTGGTGAGTTAGGTGGTTCTAGAAGGTTCTCGGACCGAGAAACAGCCTCGTACATTTGCAATACTTTCAATTCATTTTTGCATCACGAAAATGACGACATTTAGAAATGTCCCAGAGTCGCAAGACTAGGTGCATTGCGAACGTCTCGGCCCATATAGACAGACCCCAACGTTTCTGTCCGATAGCTCATTCAAGGACCCCGTAGCAAGTCATGGAGAATGGTGGCGTTTCAGCACCAATTAGGGTTTTTCTCGGACACCAAATGACCTATAAAACCGAAACTTGGGATTCGGGGTCGCCTCAGCTAGGCCAACACATAACATAAGAAATGGACCCGCAGCTAGAACGTAACTACGTGTTTTATGGTTTTTTTATGGTTTGAACCCAAGGCGTTGTGAATTTTGGGCCAGCTCTGAAGTATGTAATAGTTGGCTACTAAACGAGTTGGAAAAAGTGGGTTTGGTGTCAGTTTGTATCAGTTTGGTGTCAGAATGATATCTAATTGACTGATGGACACTGACTTGCTAGTTGACTTTTGTACATTTGCAATATGTTTAAACAGTGAGGTACCATCACCAAAAGCGACATTCTGAAATCTACCCTAACGAGCGATTGAGATGAACCAGAATCACTGCAAAGCCATCCCGAGTTCATCGGGCCAGTCAATTTCACATTCCTGCAGGATTTTTATAGCATGACAAATTCGTGATGGTACCTGCCCATTGAAACATATTGCAAATGCACAGTGACTTTGAAAAAGTAAGGAAACATAAACATTTTTAAAAAAATTTTAGGTGACCAGTTGCACTGCATTTGCAATATGATTCTATAGTGAAAAAACATATTGCAAATGCACAGTGACTTTGAAAAAGTAAGGAAACATAAACAAATGGACATAATGAAATCATCATTTTTTTTCCCCCGGTTACCAGTTGCACGCGCATTTGCAATATGATTCTATAGTGAAAAACATATTGCAAATGCACAGTGACTTTGAAAAAGTAAGGAAACATAAACAAAAAAAATCTAAAAAATGTTTTGGGGGGTGACCAGATGCACGTGCATTTGCAATATGATTCTATAGTGAAAAAACATATTGCAAATGCACAGTGACTTTGAAAAAGTAAGGAAACATAAACATTTTATTTTTATTTTTAGGTGACCAAATTTGCAATATGATTCTATAGTGAAAAAACATATTGCAAATGCACAGTGACTTTGAAAAAGTAAGAAACAAAAAAATACATCTAAAAAATTTTGAGCATGACAATTTTTTCTGACGGTACCTGCCCATTGAAACATATTGCAAATGCACAGTGACTTTGAAAAAGTAAGGAAACATAAACAAAAAAAATCTAAAAAATGTTTTGGGGGGTGACCAGATGCACGTGCATTTGCAATATGATTCTATAGTGAAAAAACATATTGCAAATGCACAGTGACTTTGAAAAAGTAAGGAAACATAAACAAAAAAATCAAATTTTTTTTTGGGGGGGTGACCAGATGCACGTGCATTTGCAATATGATTCTATAGTGAAAAAACATATTGCAAATGCACAGTGACTTTGAAAAAGTAAGACAAAAAAAAATATCTAAAAAATTTTGAGCATGACAAATTCGTGATGGTACCTGCCCATTGAAACATATTGCAAATGCACAGTGACTTTGAAAAAGTAAGGAAACATAAACAAAAAAACATCAACACATTTTTTGGGTAACCAGTTGCATATTTTAGATCACAAGATGACAAAGGTATAGTTTGAGCAAAGTAAAGCTTGAATTTTGAGCATGACAAATTCGTGATGGTACCTGCCCATTAAAACATATTGCAAATGCACAGTGACTTTGAAAAAGTAAGAAACAAAAAAAAATACATCTAAAATTTTTTGAGCATGACAAATTCGTGACGGTACCTGCCCATTGAAACATATTGCAAATGCACAGTGACTTTGAAAAAGTAAGGAAACATAAACAAAAAAACACATTTTTTGGGTAACCAGTTGCATATTTTAGATCACAAGATGACAAAGGTATAGTTTGAGCAAAGTAAAGCTTGAATTTTGAGCATGACAAATTCGTGATGGTACCTGCCCATTAAAACATATTGCAAATGCACAGTGACTTTGAAAAAGTAAGAAACAAATAAAATACATCTAAAATTTTTTGATGACAAATTCGTGACGGTACCTGCCCATTGAAACATATTGCAAATGCACAGTGACTTTGAAAAAGTAAGGAAACATAAACAAAAAAACATCAACACATTTTTTGGGTAACCAGTTGCATATTTTAGATCACAAGATGACAAAGGTATAGTTTGAGCAAAGTAAAGCTTGAATTTTGAGCATGACAAATTCGTGATGGTACCTGCCCATTAAAACATATTGCAAATGCACAGTGACTTTGAAAAAGTAAGAAACAAAAAAAAATACATCTAAAAAATTTTGAGCATGACAAATTCGTGATGGTACCTGCCCATTGAAACATATTGCAAATGCACAGTGACTTTGAAAAAGTAAGGAAACATAAACAAATGGACATAATGAAATCATCATTTTTTTTTCCCGGTTACCAGTTGCACGCGCATTTGCAATATGATTCTATAGTGGACATGATTCAAATGGACATGATGAAATCAACACAACGAGTGATGGAAATGAACAACTATCACTGCCCGGCCGTCCCGAGTTCATCAGTTCAGTCAATTTTGGCCCCCCAAAAAATTGACTTTGGACTTTGACTTTTGACTTCCTATGAAATCATATTGCAAATGGACAAATCATATTCCTTATGCACAAGTAAAAAAAAAAATATAATAATGATAATAAAGTATGACTAAAGTATGTTGATAAAGTTCTTATACATGTGTAATTGACACAAAAATTGAAAGAATTTTGAAAAACGGTCCAGAAAGCACTTTTTTAAGGATGTGTGAAGTTTTTTACCAAATTTTGACATTTTTGACTTTTGACTTTTGACTTCCTATGAAATCATATTCCAAATGGAGAAAACATATGCCTTATGCACAAGTAAAAAAAAAAAAAAAAAAAGGATAATAAAGTATGACTAAAGTATGTTGATAAAGTTCTTATACATGTGTAATTGACATAAAAATTGAAAGAATTTTGAAAAACGGTCCAGAAAGCACTTTTTTAAGGATGTGTGAAGTTTTTTACCAAATTTTGACATTTTTGACTTTTGACTTTTGACTTCCTATGAAATCATATTGCAAATGTACAAAACATATGCCTTATGCGCATGTAATTAAAAAAAAAAAAAATATGATAAAAAAATTGGACAAAAGTATATTCATACAGCTCTTACACATGTGTAATTGACAAAAAAATCGAAAGAATTTCGAAAAAAGGCCCAGAAAGCACTTTTTTAAGGGGTGAAAAGTTTTTGAAAAAAATATCCTTTTTTCAAAAATTTTCTTTTGGATGTTGACTTGGGTTACATTTCCAATATGAAAAACCCCGGTGGAGCGCACTCGCCCCCTGTTGGATTTTTGAGGTGTTACAATTGGCAATTGCCATATGGCATTTGCCATATACTTTACACGAATCAACGCCGCTTTGGGTGGTATTGGACATCGTGTATATGGTTTGTCCAATGCCAATATCTTGCCATTCATTTTTGTACAATTCAGGGGGGTATTCCCTTACATTGTAATCTCCTGTACTTTTGACCAGGACCCATAGTGAACTCCTGTTCTATTGAACATGACACATAGTGATTTCCTGTACTTTTGACCAGGACCGATAGTGATCTCCTGTACTTTTGACCAGGACCCATAATGAACTCCTGTACTTTTGAACAGGACCCATAGTGATCTCCTGTACTTTTGACCAGGACCCATAGTGAACTCCTGTACTTTTGACCAGGACCCATAGTGATCTCCTGTACTTTTGACCAGGACCCTTAGTGATCTCCTGTACTTTTGACCAGGACCCATAGTGATCTCCTGTACTTTTGACCAGGACCCATAGTGATCTCCTGTACTTTTGACCAGGACCAATAGTGATCTCCTGTACTTTTGACCAGAGACCCATAGTGATCTCCTGTACTTTTGACCAGGACCCATAGTAATCTCCTTTACTTTTAACCAGGACCCATAGTGAACTCCTGTACTTTTGACCAGGACCCATAGTGATCTTTACTTTTGACCAGGACCCATAGTGATCTCCTGTACTCTTGACCAGGACCCATAGAAATCTCCTGTACTTTTGACCAGGACCCATAATGAACTCCTGTTCTTTTGAACAGGACGCATTGTGATCTCCTGTACTTTTGACCAGGACCCATAGTGATCTCCTGTACATTTGACCAGGACCCATAGTGATCTCCTGTACATTTGACCAGGACCCATAGTGAACTCCTGTACTTTTGACCAGGACCAATAGTGATCTCCTGTAGTTTTGACCAGGACCCATAGTGAACTCCTGTACTTTTGACCAGGACCCATAGTGAACTCCTGTACTTTTGACCAGGACCCATAGTGATCTGTACTTTTGACCAGGACCCATAGTGATCTCCTGTACTTTTGACCAGGACCCATAGTAATCTAATGTACTTTTGACCAGGACCCATAGTGAACTCCTGTTCTATTGAACAGGACACATAGTGATCTGTACTTTTGACCAGGACCCATAGTGATCTCCTTTACTTTTGACCAGGACCCATAGTGATCTCCTGTTCTTTTGACCAGGACCCATAGTGAACTCCTGTTCTTTTGAACAGGACGCATAGTGATCTCGTGTACATTTGACCAGGACCCATAGTGAACTCCTGTACTTTTGACCAGGACCAATAGTGATCTCCAGCCATAGTGATCTCCTGTACTTTTGACCAGGACCCATAGTGAGCTCCTGTTCTTTTGACCAGGAACCATAGTGAACTCCTGTACTTTTGACCAGGACCCATATGATCTGTACTTTTGACCAGGACCCATAGTGATCTCCTGTACTTTTGACCAGGACCCATAGTGAACTCCTGTACTTTTGACCAGGACCAATAGTGATCTCCAGCCATAGTGATCTCCTGTACTTTTGACCAGGACCAATAGTGATCTCCTGTAGTTTTGACCAGGACCCATAGTTAACTCCTGAACTTTTGACCAGGAACCATAGTGATCTCCTGTACTTTTGACAAGGACCCATAGTGATCTGTACTTTTGACCAGGACCCATAGTGATCTCCTGTACTTTTGACCAGGACCCATAGTAATCTCCTGTACTTTTGACCAGGACCCATAGTGATCTCCCGTACTTTTGACCCGGAACCATAGTGAACTCCTGTACTTTTGACCAGGACCCATAGTGAACTCCTGTACTTTTGACCAGGACCCATAGTAATCTCCTGTAATTTTAACCAGGACCCATAGTGAACTCCTGTACTTTTGACCAGGACCCATAGTGATCTGTACTTTTGACCAGGACCCATAGTGATCTCCTGTACTCCTGACCAGGACCCATAGTAATCTCCTGTACTTTTGACCAGGACCCATAGTGAACTCCCTTTCTTTTGAACAGGACGCATAGTGATCTCCTGTACTTTTGACCAGGACCCATAGTGATCTCCTCTACATTTGACCAGGACCCATAGTGATCTCCTGTACTTTTGACCAGGACCCATAGTGAACTCCTGTACTTTTGACCAGGACCAATAGTGATCTCCAGCCATAGTGATCTCCTGTACTTTTGACCAGGACCCATAGTGAACTCCTGTACTTTTGACCAGGACCCATAGTGATCTGTACTTTTGACCAGGACCCATAGTGATCTCATGTACTTTCGACCAGGACCCATAGTAATCTCCTGTACTTTTGACAAGGACCCATAGTGAACTCCTGTTCTATTGAACAGGACACATAGTGATCTGTACTTTTGACCAGGACCCATAGTGATCTCCTGTTCTTTTGACCAGGACCCATAGTGAACTCCTGTTCTTTTGAACAGGACGCATAGTGATCTCCTGTACATTTGACCAGGACCCATAGTGATCTCCTGTACTTTGACCAGGACCCATAGTGAACTCCTGTACTTTTGACCAGGACCAATAGTGATCTCCAGCCATAGTGATCTCCTGTACTTTTGACCAGGAACCATAGTGAGCTCCTGTTCTTTTGACCAGGAACCATAGTGAACTCCTGTTCTTTTGACCAGGACCCATAGTAATCTCCTGTACTTTTGACCAGGACCCATAGTGAACTCCTGTTCTATTGAACATGACACATAGTGATTTCCTGTACTTTTGACCAGTACCCATAGTGATCTCCTGTACTTTTGACCAGTACCGATAGTGATCTCCTGTACTTTTGACCAGGACCCATAGTGATCTCCTGTACTTTTGACCAGGACCCATAGTGATCTCCTGTACTTTTGACCAGGACCCATAGTGATCTCCTGTACTTTTGACCAGGACCCATAGTGATCTCCTGTACTTTTTACCAGGACCAATAGTGATCTCCTGTAGTTTTGACCAGGACCCATAGTGAACTCCTGTACTTTTGACCAGGACCCATAATGATCTGTACTTTTGACCAGGACCCATAGTGATCTCATGTACTTTTGACCAGGACCCATAGTAATCTCCTGTACTTTTGACAAGGACCCATAGTGAACTCCTGTTCTATTGAACAGGACACATAGTGATCTGTACTTTTGACCAGGACCCATAGTGATCTCCTGTTCTTTTGACCAGGACCCATAGTGAACTCCTGTTCTTTTGAACAGGACGCATAGTGATCTCGTGTACATTTGACCAGGACCCATAGTGATCTCCTGTACTTTGACCAGGACCCATAGTGAACTCCTGTACTTTTGACCAGGACCAATAGTGATCTCCAGCCATAGTGATCTCCTGTACTTTTGACCAGGACCCATAGTGAGCTCCTGTTCTTTTGACCAGGAACCATAGTGAACTCCTGTACTTTTGACCAGGACCCATAGTAATCTCCTGTACTTTTGACCAGGACCCATAGTGAACTCCTGTTCTATTGAACATGACACATAGTGATTTCCTGTACTTTTGACCAGGACCCATAGTGATCTCCTGTACTTTTGACCAGTACCGATAGTGATCTCCTGTACTTTTGACCAGGACCCATAATGAACTCCTGTACTTTTGACCAGGACCCATAGTGATCTCCTGTACTTTTGACCAGGACCCATAGTGAACTCCTGTACTTTTGACCAGGACCCATAGTGATCTCCTGTACTTTTGACCAGGACCCATAGTGATCTCCTGTACTTTTGACCAGGACCCATAGTGATCTCCTGTACTTTTGACCAGGACCCATAGTGATCTCCTGTACTTTTGACCAGAGACCCATAGTTATCTCCTGTACTTTTGACCAGGACCCATAGTAATCTCCTTTACTTTTAACCAGGACCCATAGTGAACTCCTGTACTTTTGACCAGGACCCATAGTGATCTTTACTTTTGACCAGGACCCATAGTGATCTCCAGTACTCTTGACCAGGACCCATGGAAATCTCCTGTACTTTTGACCAGGACCAATAGTGAACTCCTGTAGTTTTGACCAGGACCCATAATGAACTCCTGTACTTTTGACCAGGACCCATAGTGAACTCCTGTACTTTTGACCAGGACCCATAGTGATCTGTACTTTTGACCAGGACCCATAGTGATCTCCTGTACTTTTGACCAGGACCCATAGTAATCTACTGTACTTTTGACCAGGACCCATAGTGAACTCCTGTTCTATTGAACAGGACACATAGTGATCTGTACTTTTGACCAGGACCCATAGTGATCTCCTTTACGTTTGACCAGGACCCATAGTGATCTCCTGTTCTTTTGACCAGGACCCATAGTGAACTCCTGTTCTTTTGAACAGGACGCATAGTGATCTCCTGTACATTTGACCAGGACCCATAGTGATCTACTGTACTTTGACCAGGACCCATAGTGAACTCCTGTACTTTTGACCAGGACCAATAGTGATCTCCAGCCATAGTGATCTCCTGTACTTTTGACCAGGACCCATAGTGAGCTCCTGTTCTTTTGACCAGGAACCATAGTGAACTCCTGTACTTTTGACCAGGACCCATATGATCTGTACTTTTGACCAGGACCCATAGTGATCTCCTGTACTTTTGACCAGGACCCATAGTGAACTCCTGTACTTTTGACCAGGACCCATAGTGAGCTCCTGTTCTTTTGACCAGGAACCATAGTGAACTCCTGTACTTTTGACCAGGACCCATATGATCTGTACTTTTGACCAGGACCCATAGTGATCTCCTGTACTTTTGACCAGGACCCATAGTGAACTCCTGTACTTTTGACCAGGACCAATAGTGATCTCCAGCCATAGTGATCTCCTGTACTTTTGACCAGGACCCATAGTGATCTCCTGTACTTTTGACCAGGACCAATAGTGATCTCCTGTAGTTTTGACCAGGACCCATAGTTAACTTCTGAACTTTTGACCAGGAACCCTAGTGATCTCCTGTACTTTTGACAAGGACCCATAGTGATCTGTACTTTTGACCAGGACCCATAGTGATCTCCTGTACTTTTGACCAGGACCCATAGTAATCTCCTGTACTTTTGACCAGGACCCATAGTGATCTCCTGTACTTTTGACCCGGAACCATAGTGAACTCCTGTACTTTTGACCAGGACCCATATTGAACTCCTGTACTTTTGACCAGGACCCATAGTAATCTCCTGTAATTTTAACCAGGAACCATAGTGAACTCCTGTACTTTTGACCAGGACCCATAGTGAACTCCTGTACTTTTGACCAGGACCCATAGTGATCTGTACTTTTGACCAGGACCCATAGTGATCTCCTGTACTCTTGACCTGGACCCATAGTAATCTCCTGTACTTTTGACCAGGACCCATAGTGAACTCCTGTTCTTTTGAACAGGACGCATAGTGATCTCCTGTACTTTTAACCAGGACCAATAGTGATCTCCAGCCATAGTGATCTCCTGTACTTTTGACCAGGACCAATAGTGATCTCCTGTAGTTTTGACCAGGACCCATAGTTAACTCCTGAACTTTTGACCAGGAACCATAGTGATCTCCTGTACTTTTGACCAGGACCCATAGTGAACTCCTGTACTTTTGACCAGGACCCATAGCAATCTCCTGAAATTTTAACCAGGACCCATAGTGAACTCCTGTACTTTTGACCAGGACCCATAGTGATCTGTACTTTTGACCAGGACCCATAGTGATCTCCTGTACTTTTGACCAGGACCCATAGTGAACTCCTGTACTTTTGACCAGGACCCATAGTAATCTCCTGTAATTTTAACCAGGACCCATAGTGAACTCCTGTACTTTTGACCAGGACCCATAGTGATCTGTACTTTTGACCAGGACCCATAGTGATCTCCTGTACTCCTGACCAGGACCCATAGTAATCTCCTGTACTTTTGACCAGGACCCATAGTGAACTCCCTTTCTTTTGAACAGGACGCATAGTGATCTCCTGTACTTTTGACCAGGACCCATAGTGATCTCCTCTACATTTGACCAGGACCCATAGTGAACTCCTGTACTTTTGACCAGGACCAATAGTGATCTCCAGCCATAGTGATCTCCTGTACTTTTGACCAGGACCCATAGTGAGCTCCTGTTCTTTTGACCAGGAACCATAGTGAACTCCTGTACTTTTGACCAGGACCCATAGTGATCTCCTGTACTTTTGACCAGTACCGATAGTGATCTCCTGTACTTTTGACCAGGACCCATAGTGATCTCCTGTACTTTTGACCAGGACCCATAGTGATCTCCTGTACTTTTGACCAGGACCCATAGTGATCTCCTGTACTTTTGACCAGAGACCCATAGTTATCTCCTGTACTTTTGACCAGAACCCATAGTAATCTCCTTTACTTTTAACCAGGACCCATAGTGAACTCCTGTACTTTTGACCAGGACCCATAGTGATCTTTACTTTTGACCAGGACCCATAGTGATCTCCAGTACTCTTGACCAGGACCCATGGAAATCTCCTGTACTTTTGACCAGGACCAATAGTGAACTCCTGTAGTTTTGACCAGGACCCATAATGAACTCCTGTACTTTTGACCAGGACCCATAGTGAACTCCTGTACTTTTGACCAGGACCCATAGTGATCTGTACTTTTGACCAGGACCCATAGTGATCTCCTGTACTTTTGACCAGGACCCATAGTAATCTACTTTACTTTTGACCAGGACCCATAGTGAACTCCTGTTCTATTGAACAGGACACATAGTGATCTGTACTTTTGACCAGGACCCATAGTGATCTCCTTTACGTTTGACCAGGACCCATAGTGATCTCCTGTTCTTTTGACCAGGACCCATAGTGAACTCCTGTTCTTTTGAACAGGACGCATAGTGATCTCCTGTACATTTGACCAGGACCCATAGTGATCTACTGTACTTTGACCAGGACCCATAGTGAACTCCTGTACTTTTGACCAGGACCAATAGTGATCTCCAGCCATAGTGATCTCCTGTACTTTTGACCAGGACCCATAGTGAGCTCCTGTTCTTTTGACCAGGAACCATAGTGAACTCCTGTACTTTTGACCAGGACCCATATGATCTGTACTTTTGACCAGGACCCATAGTGATCTCCTGTACTTTTGACCAGGACCCATAGTGAACTCCTGTACTTTTGACCAGGACCCATAGTGAGCTCCTGTTCTTTTGACCAGGAACCATAGTGAACTCCTGTACTTTTGACCAGGACCCATATGATCTGTACTTTTGACCAGGACCCATAGTGATCTCCTGTACTTTTGACCAGGACCCATAGTGAACTCCTGTACTTTTGACCAGGACCAATAGTGATCTCCAGCCATAGTGATCTCCTGTAATTTTGACCAGGACCCATAGTGATCTCCTGTACTTTTGACCAGGACCAATAGTGATCTCCTGTAGTTTTGACCAGGACCCATAGTTAACTTCTGAACTTTTGACCAGGAACCATAGTGATCTCCTGTACTTTTGACAAGGACCCATAGTGATCTGTACTTTTGACCAGGACCCATAGTGATCTCCTGTACTTTTGACCAGGACCCATAGTAATCTCCTGTACTTTTGACCAGGACCCATAGTGATCTCCTGTACTTTTGACCCGGAACCATAGTGAACTCCTGTACTTTTGACCAGGACCCATATTGAACTCCTGTACTTTTGACCAGGACCCATAGTAATCTCCTGTAATTTTAACCAGGAACCATAGTGAACTCCTGTACTTTTGACCAGGACCCATAGTGATCTGTACTTTTGACCAGGACCCATAGTGATCTCCTGTACTCTTGACCTGGACCCATAGTAATCTCCTGTACTTTTGACCAGGACCCATAGTGAACTCCTGTTCTTTTGAACAGGACGCATAGTGATCTCCTGTACTTTTAAACAGGACCAATAGTGATCTCCAGCCATAGTGATCTCCTGTACTTTTGACCAGGACCAATAGTGATCTCCTGTAGTTTTGACCAGGACCCATAGTTAACTCCTGAACTTTTGACCAGGAACCATAGTGATCTCCTGTACTTTTGACCAGGACCCATAGTGAACTCCTGTACTTTTGACCAGGACCCATAGTAATCTCCTGTAATTTTAACCAGGACCCATAGTGAACTCCTGTACTTTTGACCAGGACCCATAGTGATCTGTACTTTTGACCAGGACCCATAGTGATCTCCTGTACTTTTGACCAGGACCCATAGTGAACTCCTGTACTTTTGACCAGGACCCATAGTAATCTCCTGTAATTTTAACCAGGACCCATAGTGAACTCCTGTACTTTTGACCAGGACCCATAGTGATCTGTACTTTTGACCAGGACCCATAGTGATCTCCTGTACTCCTGACCAGGACCCATAGTAATCTCCTGTACTTTTGACCAGGACCCATAGTGAACTCCCTTTCTTTTGAACAGGACGCATAGTGATCTCCTGTACTTTTGACCAGGACCCATAGTTATCTCCTCTACATTTGACCAGGACCCATAGTGATCTCCTGTACTTTTGACCAGGACCCATAGTGAACTCCTGTACTTTTGACCAGGACCAATAGTGATCTCCAGCCATAGTGATCTCCTGTACTTTTGACCAGGACCCATAGTGTTCTCCTGTACTTTTTACCAGGACCAATAGTGATCTCCTGTAGTTTTGACCAGGACCCATAGTGAACTCCTGTACTTTTGACCAGGACCCCTAGTAATCTGTACTTTTGACCAGGACCCATAGTGATCTCATGTACTTTCGACCAGGACCCATAGTAATCTCCTGTACTTTTGACAAGGACCCATAGTGAACTCCTGTTCTATTGAACAGGACACATAGTGATCTGTACTTTTGACCAGGACCCATAGTGATCTCCTGTTCTTTTGACCAGGACCCATAGTGAACTCCTGTTCTTTTGAACAGGACGCATAGTGATCTCCTGTACATTTGACCAGGACCCATAGTGATCTCCTGTACTTTGACCAGGACCCATAGTGAACTCCTGTACTTTTGACCAGGACCAATAGTGATCTCCAGCCATAGTGATCTCCTGTACTTTTGACCAGGACCCATAGTGAGCTCCTGTTCTTTTGACCAGGAACCATAGTGAACTCCTGTACTTTTGACCAGGACCCATAGTGATCTCCTGTACTTTTGACCAGTACCGATAGTGATCTCCTGTACTTTTGACCAGGACCCATAATGAACTCCTGTACTTTTGACCAGGACCCATAGTGATCTCCTGTACTTTTGACCAGGACCCATAGTGAACTCCTGTACTTTTGACCAGGACCCATAGTGATCTCCTGTACTTTTGACCAGGACCCATAGTGATCTACTGTACTTTTGACCAGGACCCATAGTGATCTCCTGTACTTTTGACCAGGACCCATAGTGATCTCCTGTACTTTTGACCAGGACCCATAGTGATCTCCTGTACTTTTTACCAGGACCCATAGTGAACTCCTGTACTTTTGACCAGGACCCATAATGATCTGTACTTTTGACCAGGACCCATAGTGATCTCATGTACTTTTGACCAGGACCCATAGTAATCTCCTGTACTTTTGACAAGGACCCATAGTGAACTCCTGTACTTTGACCAGGACCCATAGTGATCTGTACTTTTGACCAGGACCCATAGTGATCTCCTGTACTCCTGACCAGGACCCATAGTAATCTCCTGTACTTTTGACCAGGACCCATAGTGAACTCCCTTTCTTTTGAACAGGACGCATAGTGATCTCCTGTACTTTTGACCAGGACCCATAGTGATCTCCTCTACATTTGACCAGGACCCATAGTGATCTCCTGTACTTTTGACCAGGACCCATAGTGAACTCCTGTACTTTTGACCAGGACCAATAGTGATCTCCAGCCATAGTTATCTCCTGTACTTTTGACCAGGACCCATAGTGATCTCCTGTACTTTTTACCAGGACCAATAGTGATCTCCTGTAGTTTTGACCAGGACCCATAGTGAACTCCTGTACTTTTGACCAGGACCATAGTGATCTGTACTTTTGACCAGGACCCATAGTGATCTCATGTACTTTCGACCAGGACCCATAGTAATCTCCTGTACTTTTGACAAGGACCCATAGTGAACTCCTGTTCTATTGAACAGGACACATAGTGATCTGTACTTTTGACCAGGACCCATAGTGATCTCCTGTACTTTTGACCAGGACCCATAGTGAACTCCTGTACTTTTGACCAGGACCCATAGTGATCTCCTGTACTTTTGACCAGGACCCATAGTGATCTACTGTACTTTTGACCAGGACCCATAGTGATCTCCTGTACTTTTGACCAGGACCCATAGTGATCTCCTGTACTTTTTACCAGGACCCATAGTGAACTCCTGTACTTTTGACCAGGACCCATAATGATCTGTACTTTTGACCAGGACCCATAGTGATCTCATGTACTTTTGACCAGGACCCATAGTAATCTCCTGTACTTTTGACAAGGACCCATAGTGAACTCCTGTACTTTGACCAGGACCCATAGTGATCTGTACTTTTGACCAGGACCCATAGTGATCTCCTGTACTCCTGACCAGGACCCATAGTAATCTCCTGTACTTTTGACCAGGACCCATAGTGAACTCCCTTTCTTTTGAACAGGACGCATAGTGATCTCCTGTACTTTTGACCAGGACCCATAGTGATCTCCTCTACATTTGACCAGGACCCATAGTGATCTCCTGTACTTTTGACCAGGACCCATAGTGAACTCCTGTACTTTTGACCAGGACCAATAGTGATCTCCAGCCATAGTTATCTCCTGTACTTTTGACCAGGACCCATAGTGATCTCCTGTACTTTTTACCAGGACCAATAGTGATCTCCTGTAGTTTTGACCAGGACCCATAGTGAACTCCTGTACTTTTGACCAGGACCCATAGTGATCTGTACTTTTGACCAGGACCCATAGTGATCTCATGTACTTTCGACCAGGACCCATAGTAATCTCCTGTACTTTTGACAAGGACCCATAGTGAACTCCTGTTCTATTGAACAGGACACATAGTGATCTGTACTTTTGACCAGGACCCATAGTGATCTCCTGTTCTTTTGACCAGGACCCATAGTGATCTCCTGTACTTTTGACCAGGACCCATAGTGAACTCCTGTACTTTTGACGAGGACCCATAGTAATCTCCTGTAATTTTAACCAGGACCCATAGTGAACTCCTGTACTTTTGACCAGGACCCATAGTGATCTGTACTTTTGACCAGGACCCATAGTGATCTCCTGTACTCCTGACCAGGACCCATAGTAATCTCCTGTACTTTTGACCAGGACCCATAGTGAACTCCCTTTCTTTTGAACAGGACGCATAGTGATCTCCTGTACTTTTGACCAGGACCCATAGTGATCTCCTGTACTTTTTACCAGGACCCATAGTGAACTCCTGTACTTTTGACCAGGACCAATAGTGATCTCCAGCCATAGTGATCTCCTGTACTTTTGACCAGGACCCATAGTGTTCTCCTGTACTTTTTACCAGGACCAATAGTGATCTCCTGTAGTTTTGACCAGGACCCATAGTGAACTCCTGTACTTTTGACCAGGACCCCTAGTAATCTGTACTTTTGACCAGGACCCATAGTGATCTCATGTACTTTCGACCAGGACCCATAGTAATCTCCTGTACTTTTGACAAGGACCCATAGTGAACTCCTGTTCTATTGAACAGGACACATAGTGATCTGTACTTTTGACCAGGACCCATAGTGATCTCCTGTTCTTTTGACCAGGACCCATAGTGAACTCCTGTTCTTTTGAACAGGACGCATAGTGATCTCCTGTACATTTGACCAGGACCCATAGTGATCTCCTGTACTTTGACCAGGACCCATAGTGAACTCCTGTACTTTTGACCAGGACCAATAGTGATCTCCAGCCATAGTGATCTCCTGTACTTTTGACCAGGACCCATAGTGAGCTCCTGTTCTTTTGACCAGGAACCATAGTGAACTCCTGTACTTTTGACCAGGACCCATAGTGATCTCCTGTACTTTTGACCAGTACCGATAGTGATCTCCTGTACTTTTGACCAGGACCCATAATGAACTCCTGTACTTTTGACCAGGACCCATAGTGATCTCCTGTACTTTTGACCAGGACCCATAGTGAACTCCTGTACTTTTGACCAGGACCCATAGTGATCTCCTGTACTTTTGACCAGGACCCATAGTGATCTACTGTACTTTTGACCAGGACCCATAGTGATCTCCTGTACTTTTGACCAGGACCCATAGTGATCTCCTGTACTTTTGACCAGGACCCATAGTGATCTCCTGTACTTTTTACCAGGACCCATAGTGAACTCCTGTACTTTTGACCAGGACCCATAATGATCTGTACTTTTGACCAGGACCCATAGTGATCTCATGTACTTTTGACCAGGACCCATAGTAATCTCCTGTACTTTTGACAAGGACCCATAGTGAACTCCTGTACTTTGACCAGGACCCATAGTGATCTGTACTTTTGACCAGGACCCATAGTGATCTCCTGTACTCCTGACCAGGACCCATAGTAATCTCCTGTACTTTTGACCAGGACCCATAGTGAACTCCTCTACATTTGACCAGGACCCATAGTGATCTCCTGTACTTTTGACCAGGACCCATAGTGAACTCCTGTACTTTTGACCAGGACCAATAGTGATCTCCAGCCATAGTTATCTCCTGTACTTTTGACCAGGACCCATAGTGATCTCCTGTACTTTTTACCAGGACCAATAGTGATCTCCTGTAGTTTTGACCAGGACCCATAGTGAACTCCTGTACTTTTGACCAGGACCATAGTGATCTGTACTTTTGACCAGGACCCATAGTGATCTCATGTACTTTCGACCAGGACCCATAGTAATCTCCTGTACTTTTGACAAGGACCCATAGTGAACTCCTGTTCTATTGAACAGGACACATAGTGATCTGTACTTTTGACCAGGACCCATAGTGATCTCCTGTTCTTTTGACCAGGACCCATAGTGAACTCCTGTTCTTTTGAACAGGACGCATAGTGATCTCCTGTACATTTGACCAGGACCCATAGTGATCTCCTGTACTTTGACCAGGACCCATAGTGAACTCCTGTACTTTTGACCAGGACCAATAGTGATCTCCAGCCATAGTGATCTCCTGTACTTTTGACCAGGACCCATAGTGAGCTCCTGTTCTTTTGACCAGGAACCATAGTGAACTCCTGTACTTTTGACCAGGACCCATAGTAATCTCCTGTACTTTTGACCAGGACCCATAGTGAACTCCTGTACTTTTGACCAGTACCGATAGTGATCTCCTATACTTTTGACCAGGACCCATAATGAACTCCTGTACTTTTGACCAGGACCCATACTGATCTCCTGTACTTTTGACCAGGACCCATAGTGAACTCCTGTACTTTTGACCAGGACCCATAGTGATCTCCTGTACTTTTGACCAGGACCCATAGTGATCTACTGTACTTTTAACCAGGACCCATAGTGATCTCCTGTACTTTTGACCAGGACCCATAGTGATCTCCTGTACTTTTGACCAGGACCCATAGTGATCTCCTGTACTTTTTACCAGGACCCATAGTGAACTCCTGTACTTTTGACCAGGACCATAGTGATCTGTACTTTTGACCAGGACCCATAGTGATCTCATGTACTTTCGACCAGGACCCATAGTAATCTCCTGTACTTTTGACAAGGACCCATAGTGAACTCCTGTTCTATTGAACAGGACACATAGTAATCTCCTGTACTTTTGACCAGGACCCATAGTGAACTCCTGTACTTTTGACCAGTACCGATAGTGATCTCCTATACTTTTGACCAGGACCCATAATGAACTCCTGTACTTTTGACCAGGACCCATACTGATCTCCTGTACTTTTGACCAGGACCCATAGTGAACTCCTGTACTTTTGACCAGGACCCATAGTGATCTCCTGTACTTTTGACCAGGACCCATAGTGATCTACTGTACTTTTAACCAGGACCCATAGTGATCTCCTGTACTTTTGACCAGGACCCATAGTGATCTCCTGTACTTTTGACCAGGACCCATAGTGATCTCCTGTACTTTTTACCAGGACCCATAGTGAACTCCTGTACTTTTGACCAGGACCATAGTGATCTGTACTTTTGACCAGGACCCATAGTGATCTCATGTACTTTTGACCAGGACCCATAGTGAACTCCTGTACTTTTGACCAGGACCCATAGTGATCTCCTGTACTTTTGACCAGGACCCATAGTGATCTACTGTACTTTTGACCAGGACCCATAGTGATCTCCTGTACTTTTGACCAGGACCCATAGTGATCTCCTGTACTTTTTACCAGGACCCATAGTGAACTCCTGTACTTTTGACCAGGACCCATAATGATCTGTACTTTTGACCAGGACCCATAGTGATCTCATGTACTTTTGACCAGGACCCATAGTAATCTCCTGTACTTTTGACAAGGACCCATAGTGAACTCCTGTACTTTGACCAGGACCCATAGTGATCTGTACTTTTGACCAGGACCCATAGTGATCTCCTGTACTCCTGACCAGGACCCATAGTAATCTCCTGTACTTTTGACCAGGACCCATAGTGAACTCCCTTTCTTTTGAACAGGACGCATAGTGATCTCCTGTACTTTTGACCAGGACCCATAGTGATCTCCTCTACATTTGACCAGGACCCATAGTGATCTCCTGTACTTTTGACCAGGACCCATAGTGAACTCCTGTACTTTTGACCAGGACCAATAGTGATCTCCAGCCATAGTTATCTCCTGTACTTTTGACCAGGACCCATAGTGATCTCCTGTACTTTTTACCAGGACCAATAGTGATCTCCTGTAGTTTTGACCAGGACCCATAGTGAACTCCTGTACTTTTGACCAGGACCCATAGTGATCTGTACTTTTGACCAGGACCCATAGTGATCTCATGTACTTTCGACCAGGACCCATAGTAATCTCCTGTACTTTTGACAAGGACCCATAGTGAACTCCTGTTCTATTGAACAGGACACATAGTGATCTGTACTTTTGACCAGGACCCATAGTGATCTCCTGTTCTTTTGACCAGGACCCATAGTGATCTCCTGTACTTTTGACCAGGACCCATAGTGAACTCCTGTACTTTTGACCAGGACCCATAGTAATCTCCTGTAATTTTAACCAGGACCCATAGTGAACTCCTGTACTTTTGACCAGGACCCATAGTGATCTGTACTTTTGACCAGGACCCATAGTGATCTCCTGTACTCCTGACCAGGACCCATAGTAATCTCCTGTACTTTTGACCAGGACCCATAGTGAACTCCCTTTCTTTTGAACAGGACGCATAGTGATCTCCTGTACTTTTGACCAGGACCCATAGTGATCTCCTGTACTTTTGACCAGGACCCATAGTGAACTCCTGTACTTTTGACCAGGACCAATAGTGATCTCCAGCCATAGTGATCTCCTGTACTTTTGACCAGGACCCATAGTGTTCTCCTGTACTTTTTACCAGGACCAATAGTGATCTCCTGTAGTTTTGACCAGGACCCATAGTGAACTCCTGTACTTTTGACCAGGACCCCTAGTAATCTGTACTTTTGACCAGGACCCATAGTGATCTCATGTACTTTCGACCAGGACCCATAGTAATCTCCTGTACTTTTGACAAGGACCCATAGTGAACTCCTGTTCTATTGAACAGGACACATAGTGATCTGTACTTTTGACCAGGACCCATAGTGATCTCCTGTTCTTTTGACCAGGACCCATAGTGAACTCCTGTTCTTTTGAACAGGACGCATAGTGATCTCCTGTACATTTGACCAGGACCCATAGTGATCTCCTGTACTTTGACCAGGACCCATAGTGAACTCCTGTACTTTTGACCAGGACCATAGTGATCTGTACTTTTGACCAGGACCCATAGTGATCTCATGTACTTTCGACCAGGACCCATAGTAATCTCCTGTACTTTTGACAAGGACCCATAGTGAACTCCTGTTCTATTGAACAGGACACATAGTAATCTCCTGTACTTTTGACCAGGACCCATAGTGAACTCCTGTACTTTTGACCAGTACCGATAGTGATCTCCTATACTTTTGACCAGGACCCATAATGAACTCCTGTACTTTTGACCAGGACCCATACTGATCTCCTGTACTTTTGACCAGGACCCATAGTGAACTCCTGTACTTTTGACCAGGACCCATAGTGATCTCCTGTACTTTTGACCAGGACCCATAGTGATCTACTGTACTTTTAACCAGGACCCATAGTGATCTCCTGTACTTTTGACCAGGACCCATAGTGATCTCCTGTACTTTTGACCAGGACCCATAGTGATCTCCTGTACTTTTTACCAGGACCCATAGTGAACTCCTGTACTTTTGACCAGGACCATAGTGATCTGTACTTTTGACCAGGACCCATAGTGATCTCATGTACTTTCGACCAGGACCCATAGTAATCTCCTGTACTTTTGACAAGGACCCATAGTGAACTCCTGTTCTATTGAACAGGACACATAGTGATCTGTACTTTTGACCAGGACCCATAGTGATCTCCTGTACTTTTGACCAGGACCCATAGTGAACTCCTGTACTTTTGACCAGGACCCATAGTGATCTCCTGTACTTTTGACCAGGACCCATAGTGATCTACTGTACTTTTGACCAGGACCCATAGTGATCTCCTGTACTTTTGACCAGGACCCATAGTGATCTCCTGTACTTTTTACCAGGACCCATAGTGAACTCCTGTACTTTTGACCAGGACCCATAATGATCTGTACTTTTGACCAGGACCCATAGTGATCTCATGTACTTTTGACCAGGACCCATAGTAATCTCCTGTACTTTTGACAAGGACCCATAGTGAACTCCTGTACTTTGACCAGGACCCATAGTGATCTGTACTTTTGACCAGGACCCATAGTGATCTCCTGTACTCCTGACCAGGACCCATAGTAATCTCCTGTACTTTTGACCAGGACCCATAGTGAACTCCCTTTCTTTTGAACAGGACGCATAGTGATCTCCTGTACTTTTGACCAGGACCCATAGTGATCTCCTCTACATTTGACCAGGACCCATAGTGATCTCCTGTACTTTTGACCAGGACCCATAGTGAACTCCTGTACTTTTGACCAGGACCAATAGTGATCTCCAGCCATAGTTATCTCCTGTACTTTTGACCAGGACCCATAGTGATCTCCTGTACTTTTTACCAGGACCAATAGTGATCTCCTGTAGTTTTGACCAGGACCCATAGTGAACTCCTGTACTTTTGACCAGGACCCATAGTGATCTGTACTTTTGACCAGGACCCATAGTGATCTCATGTACTTTCGACCAGGACCCATAGTAATCTCCTGTACTTTTGACAAGGACCCATAGTGAACTCCTGTTCTATTGAACAGGACACATAGTGATCTGTACTTTTGACCAGGACCCATAGTGATCTCCTGTTCTTTTGACCAGGACCCATAGTGATCTCCTGTACTTTTGACCAGGACCCATAGTGAACTCCTGTACTTTTGACCAGGACCCATAGTAATCTCCTGTAATTTTAACCAGGACCCATAGTGAACTCCTGTACTTTTGACCAGGACCCATAGTGATCTGTACTTTTGACCAGGACCCATAGTGATCTCCTGTACTCCTGACCAGGACCCATAGTAATCTCCTGTACTTTTGACCAGGACCCATAGTGAACTCCCTTTCTTTTGAACAGGACGCATAGTGATCTCCTGTACTTTTGACCAGGACCCATAGTGATCTCCTGTACTTTTGACCAGGACCCATAGTGAACTCCTGTACTTTTGACCAGGACCAATAGTGATCTCCAGCCATAGTGATCTCCTGTACTTTTGACCAGGACCCATAGTGTTCTCCTGTACTTTTTACCAGGACCAATAGTGATCTCCTGTAGTTTTGACCAGGACCCATAGTGAACTCCTGTACTTTTGACCAGGACCCCTAGTAATCTGTACTTTTGACCAGGACCCATAGTGATCTCATGTACTTTCGACCAGGACCCATAGTAATCTCCTGTACTTTTGACAAGGACCCATAGTGAACTCCTGTTCTATTGAACAGGACACATAGTGATCTGTACTTTTGACCAGGACCCATAGTGATCTCCTGTTCTTTTGACCAGGACCCATAGTGAACTCCTGTTCTTTTGAACAGGACGCATAGTGATCTCCTGTACATTTGACCAGGACCCATAGTGATCTCCTGTACTTTGACCAGGACCCATAGTGAACTCCTGTACTTTTGACCAGGACCAATAGTGATCTCCAGCCATAGTGATCTCCTGTACTTTTGACCAGGACCCATAGTGAGCTCCTGTTCTTTTGACCAGGAACCATAGTGAACTCCTGTACTTTTGACCAGGACCCATAGTGATCTCCTGTACTTTTGACCAGTACCGATAGTGATCTCCTGTACTTTTGACCAGGACCCATAATGAACTCCTGTACTTTTGACCAGGACCCATAGTGATCTCCTGTATTTTTGACCAGGACCCATAGTGAACTCCTGTACTTTTGACCAGGACCCATAGTGATCTCCTGTACTTTTGACCAGGACCCATAGTGATCTACTGTACTTTTGACCAGGACCCATAGTGATCTCCTGTACTTTTGACCAGGACCCATAGTGATCTCCTGTACTTTTGACCAGGACCCATAGTGATCTCCTGTACTTTTTACCAGGACCCATAGTGAACTCCTGTACTTTTGACCAGGACCCATAATGATCTGTACTTTTGACCAGGACCCATAGTGATCTCATGTACTTTTGACCAGGACCCATAGTAATCTCCTGTACTTTTGACAAGGACCCATAGTGAACTCCTGTACTTTGACCAGGACCCATAGTGATCTGTACTTTTGACCAGGACCCATAGTGATCTCCTGTACTCCTGACCAGGACCCATAGTAATCTCCTGTACTTTTGACCAGGACCCATAGTGAACTCCCTTTCTTTTGAACAGGACGCATAGTGATCTCCTGTACTTTTGACCAGGACCCATAGTGATCTCCTCTACATTTGACCAGGACCCATAGTGATCTCCTGTACTTTTGACCAGGACCCATAGTGAACTCCTGTACTTTTGACCAGGACCAATAGTGATCTCCAGCCATAGTTATCTCCTGTACTTTTGACCAGGACCCATAGTGATCTCCTGTACTTTTTACCAGGACCAATAGTGATCTCCTGTAGTTTTGACCAGGACCCATAGTGAACTCCTGTACTTTTGACCAGGACCATAGTGATCTGTACTTTTGACCAGGACCCATAGTGATCTCATGTACTTTCGACCAGGACCCATAGTAATCTCCTGTACTTTTGACAAGGACCCATAGTGAACTCCTGTTCTATTGAACAGGACACATAGTGATCTGTACTTTTGACCAGGACCCATAGTGATCTCCTGTTCTTTTGACCAGGACCCATAGTGAACTCCTGTTCTTTTGAACAGGACGCATAGTGATCTCCTGTACATTTGACCAGGACCCATAGTGATCTCCTGTACTTTGACCAGGACCCATAGTGAACTCCTGTACTTTTGACCAGGACCCATAATGATCTGTACTTTTGACCAGGACCCATAGTGATCTCATGTACTTTTGACCAGGACCCATAGTAATCTCCTGTACTTTTGACAAGGACCCATAGTGAACTCCTGTACTTTGACCAGGACCCATAGTGATCTGTACTTTTGACCAGGACCCATAGTGATCTCCTGTACTCCTGACCAGGACCCATAGTAATCTCCTGTACTTTTGACCAGGACCCATAGTGAACTCCCTTTCTTTTGAACAGGACGCATAGTGATCTCCTGTACTTTTGACCAGGACCCATAGTGATCTCCTCTACATTTGACCAGGACCCATAGTGATCTCCTGTACTTTTGACCAGGACCCATAGTGAACTCCTGTACTTTTGACCAGGACCAATAGTGATCTCCAGCCATAGTTATCTCCTGTACTTTTGACCAGGACCCATAGTGATCTCCTGTACTTTTTACCAGGACCAATAGTGATCTCCTGTAGTTTTGACCAGGACCCATAGTGAACTCCTGTACTTTTGACCAGGACCATAGTGATCTGTACTTTTGACCAGGACCCATAGTGATCTCATGTACTTTCGACCAGGACCCATAGTAATCTCCTGTACTTTTGACAAGGACCCATAGTGAACTCCTGTTCTATTGAACAGGACACATAGTGATCTGTACTTTTGACCAGGACCCATAGTGATCTCCTGTTCTTTTGACCAGGACCCATAGTGAACTCCTGTTCTTTTGAACAGGACGCATAGTGATCTCCTGTACATTTGACCAGGACCCATAGTGATCTCCTGTACTTTGACCAGGACCCATAGTGAACTCCTGTACTTTTGACCAGGACCAATAGTGATCTTCAGCCATAGTGATCTCCTGTACTTTTGACCAGGACCCATAGTGAGCTCCTGTTCTTTTGACCAGGAACCATAGTGAACTCCTGTACTTTTGACCAGGACCCATAGTAATCTCCTGTACTTTTGACCAGGACCCATAGTGAACTCCTGTACTTTTGACCAGTACCGATAGTGATCTCCTGTACTTTTGACCAGGACCCATAATGAACTCCTGTACTTTTGACCAGGACCCATAGTGATCTCCTGTACTTTTGACCAGGACCCATAGTGAACTCCTGTACTTTCGACCAGGACCCATAGTGATCTCCTGTACTTTTGACCAGGACCCATAGTGATCTACTGTACTTTTAACCAGGACCCATAGTGATCTCCTGTACTTTTGACCAGGACCCATAGTGATCTCCTGTACTTTTGACCAGGACCCATAGTGATCTCCTGTACTTTTTACCAGGACCCATAGTGAACTCCTGTACTTTTGACCAGGACCCATAATGATCTGTACTTTTGACCAGGACCCATAGTGATCTCATGTACTTTTGACCAGGACCCATAGTAATCTCCTGTACTTTTGACAAGGACCCATAGTGAACTCCTGTTCTGTTGAACAGGACACATAGTGATCTGTACTTTTGACCAGGACCCATAGTGATCTCCTGTTCTTTTGACCAGGACCCATAGTGAACTCCTGTTCTTTTGAACAGGACGCATAGTGATCTCCTGTACATTTGACCAGGACCCATAGTGATCTCCTGTACTTTGACCAGGACCCATAGTGAACTCCTGTACTTTTGACCAGGACCAATAGTGATCTCCAGCCATAGTGATCTCCTGTACTTTTGACCAGGACCCATAGTGAGCTCCCGTTCTTTTGACCAGGAACCATAGTGAACTCCTGTACTTTTGACCAGGACCCATAGTAATCTCCTGTACTTTTGACCAGGACCCATAGTGAACTCCTGTTCTATTGAACATGACACATAGTGATTTCCTGTACTTTTGACCAGGACCCATAGTGATCTCCTGTACTTTGACCAGTACCGATAGTGATCTCCTGTACTTTTGACCAGGACTCATAATGAACTCCTGTACTTTTGACCAGGACCCATAGTGATCTCCTGTACTTTTGACCAGGACCCATAGTGAACTCCTGTACTTTTGACCAGGACCCATAGTGATCTCCTGTACTTTTGACCAGGACCCATAGTGATCTCCTGTACTTTTGACCAGGACCCATAGTGATCTCCTGTACTTTTGACCAGGACCCATAGTGATCTCCTGTACTTTTGACCAGGACCAATAGTGATCTCCTGTACTTTTGACCAGAGACCCATAGTGATCTCCTGTACTTTTGACCAGGACCCATAGTAATCTCCTTTACTTTTAACCAGGACCCATAGTGAACTCCTGTACTTTTGACCAGGACCCATAGTGATCTTTACTTTTGACCAGGACCCATAGTGATCTCCTGTACTCTTGACCAGGACCCATAGAAATCTCCTGTACTTTTGACCAGGACCAATAGTGAACTCCTGTAGTTTTGACCAGTACCCATAGTGAACTCCTGTACTTTTGACCAGGACCCATAGTGAACTCCTGTACATTTGACCAGGACCCATAGTGATCTGTACTTTTGACCAGGACCCATAGTGATCTCCTGTACTTTTGACCAGGACCCATAGTAATCTACTGTACTTTTGACCAGGACCCATAGTGAACTCCTGTTCTATTGAACAGGACACATAGTGATCTGTACTTTTGACCAGGACCCATAGTGATCTCCTTTACTTTTGACCAGGACCCATAGTGATCTCCTGTTCTTTTGACCAGGACCCATAGTGAACTCCTGTTCTTTTGAACAGGACGCATAGTGATCTCCTGTACATTTGACCAGGACCCATAGTGATCTACTGTACTTTGACCAGGACCCATAGTGAACTCCTGTACTTTTGACCAGGACCAATAGTGATCTCCAGCCATAGTGATCTCCTGTACTTTTGACCAGGACCCATAGTGAGCTCCTGTTCTTTTGACCAGGAACCATAGTGAACTCCTGTACTTTTGACCAGGACCCATATGATCTGTACATTTGACCAGGACCCATAGTGATCTACTGTACTTTGACCAGGACCCATTTGTGAACTCCTTTACTTTTGACCAGGACCAATAGTGATCTCCAGCCATAGTGATCTCCTGTACTTTTGACCAGGACCCATAGTGATCTCCTGTACTTTTGACCAGGACCAATAGTGATCTCCTGTAGTTTTGACCAGGACCCATAGTTAACTCCTGAACTTTTGACCAGGAACCATAGTGATCTCCTGTACTTTTGACAAGGACCCATAGTGATCTGTACTTTTGACCAGGACCCATAGTGATCTCCTGTACTTTTGACCAGGACCCATAGTGAACTCCCGTTCTTTTGACCAGGAACCATAGTGAACTCCTGTACTTTTGACCAAGACCCATAGTAATCTCCTGTACTTTTGACCAGGACCCATAGTGAACTCCTGTTCTATTGAACATGACACATAGTGATTTCCTGTACTTTTGACCAGGACCCATAGTGATCTCCTGTACTTTTGACCAGTACCCATAGTGAACTCCTGTTCTTTTGAACAGGACGCATAGTGATCTCCTGTACATTTGACCAGGACCCATAGTGATCTACTGTACTTTGACCAGGACCCATAGTGAACTCCTGTACTTTTAACCAGGACCAATAGTGATCTCCAGCCATAGTGATCTCCTGTACTTTTGACCAGGACCCATAGTGATCTCCTGTACTTTTAACCAGGACCAATAGTGATCTCCAGCCATAGTGATCTCCTGTACTTTGACCAGGACCCATAGTGAACTCCTGTACTTTTAACCAGGACCAATAGTGATCTCCAGCCATAGTGATCTCCTGTACTTTTGACCAGGACCAATAGTGATCTCCTGTAGTTTTGACCAGGACCCATAGTTAACTCCTGAACTTTTGACCAGGAACCATAGTGATCTCCTGTACTTTTGACAAGGACCCATAGTGATCTGTACTTTTGACCAGGACCCATAGTGATCTCCTGTACTTTTGACCAGGACCCATAGTAATCTCCTGTACTTTTGACCAGGACCCATAGTGATCTCCTGTACTTTTGACCCGGAACCATAGTGAACTCCTGTACTTTTGACCAGGACCCATAGTAATATCCTGTAATTTTAACCAGGACCCATAGTGAACTCCTGTACTTTTGACCAGGACCCATAGTGATCTGTACTTTTGACCAGGACCCATAGTGATCTCCTGTACTCTTGACCAGGACCCATAGTAATCTCCTGTACTTTTGACCAGGACCCATAGTGAACTCCTGTTCTTTTGAACAGGACGCATAGTGATCTCCTGTACATTTGACCAGGACCCATAGTGATCTCCTGTACTTTTGACCAGGACCCATAGTGAACTCCTGTTCTTTTGAACAGGACGCATAGTGATCTCCTGTACATTTGACCAGGACCCATAGTGATCTCCTGTACTTTGACCAGGACCCATATTGAACTCCTGTACTTTTGACCAGGACCAATAGTGATCTCCAGCCATAGTGATCTCCTGTACTTTTGACCAGGACCCATAGTGAGCTCCCGTTCTTTTGACCAGGAACCATAGTGAACTCCTGTACTTTTGACCAGGACCCATAGTAATCTCCTGTACTTTTGACCAGGACCCATAGTGAACTCCTGTTCTATTGAACATGACACATAGTGATTTCCTGTACTTTTGACCAGGACCCATAGTGATCTCCTGTACTTTGACCAGTACCGATAGTGATCTCCTGTACTTTTGACCAGGACTCATAATGAACTCCTGTACTTTTGACCAGGACCCATAGTGATCTCCTGTACTTTTGACCAGGACCCATAGTGAACTCCTGTACTTTTGACCAGGACCCATAGTGATCTCCTGTACTTTTGACCAGGACCCATAGTGATCTCCTGTACTTTTGACCAGGACCCATAGTGATCTCCTGTACTTTTGACCAGGACCCATAGTGATCTCCTGTACTTTTGACCAGGACCCATAGTGATCTCCTGTACTTTTGACCAGAGACCCATAGTGATCTCCTGTACTTTTGACCAGGACCCATAATGAACTCCTGTACTTTTGACCAGGACCCATAGTGATCTCCTGTACTTTTGACCAGGACCCATAGTGAACTCCTGCACTTTTGACCAGGACCCATAGTGATCTCCTGTACTTTTGACCAGGACCCATAGTGATCTACTGTACTTTTGACCAGGACCCATAGTGATCTCCTGTACTTTTGACCAGGACCCATAGTGATCTCCTGTACTTTTGACCAGGACCCATAGTGATCTCCTGTACTTTTTACCAGGACCCATAGTGAACTCCTGTACTTTTGACCAGGACCCATAATGATCTGTACTTTTGACCAGGACCCATAGTGATCTCATGTACTTTTGACCAGGACCCATAGTAATCTCCTGTACTTTTGACAAGGACCCATAGTGAACTCCTGTACTTTGACCAGGACCCATAGTGATCTGTACTTTTGACCAGGACCCATAGTGATCTCCTGTACTCCTGACCAGGACCCATAGTAATCTCCTGTACTTTTGACCAGGACCCATAGTGAACTCCCTTTCATTATAAAGAATCACACCAAAATAGAAAATTTAACAGACAGTTAGAATATAACCTTAAAGAAAGCACAACACAAAGAATTACTCAACTAGTTATTTAATAAAACAGAACAAACCTTTACATTATAAAGAATCACACCAAAATTGAAAATTGAACAGACAGTTATTAAATTAAATTAATTAAATTACACACATTTTACACTTCTAAAATGTAAACAAGCACACCAAAATTGAAAATCAAACCAAACAAAATCAGAACAGTATAAATGTGAGAGTCTAAAACAATCTACATGACTATTTGGAAGAGGAAGTCTTGTTGTTGGTCGGCTCCCCTTCCTTCGAGCTGCATCAGGGGTCCCCTCCTCTCTTTTGCACCTTCTCCTGCAGCTTTAACCTCCTTGAGGCAATGGCATTTTTTAGTCTGACTTTATTTGAGTTAAGTTGTTGCATCCCTTTTAATGTGACAATGGGGGACTGGTGGGGTGACTTGAGCCTCACTTTGAGGGGTGAGACTAGCATGGGGCTGATGGCGACCTCCATGCGGCGTGTGCAGATTCTCCGCTTCCTCTTTGGGGTAAGTTCCATCTCCACCTGAGGATTGGTCACCTTGGAAGGTGTCTCCTGACAGAGCAAACACAAGAAATTAGATATATCTCAGAATTCACACATGACTGTTACATAGTTTACAAGTACATTTTGATAATCAAATGTGTCCTGTCAGAATAGCTGATCTTACTGGAAGTTGTCTGGCCATTTGTTCCTCATCTTCATCCTCTTCCTCCTCTTCCGAGTCCCCGGCGGACGTGCCAGACTCCTGGTACATCACATTGGTCTCTTCAGGGGTGGTGCTGCCGTCGGAGAGGGAGGCATCCTCTCTCACCTTCTGCTTTCTTTCTCCTGAGGTGGAGGGCTGGTTCTCTGCGGCGACTGTGTTATCTTCCCCCTTCAGTGCAGCCTCAAAGAGTGCCCTGGTTTCATTCGCTTGGGTTGGATTTAAATTCATGGCATAATATTTGTCTGCCGTCTGGATGTTGTGGCACATGAAGTTGGCCACCCTTTCCCTGTCAACCTTTGGGAGCATGTTTTTTACCTGTAAGACACACACACACACACACACACACACACACACAAACAAATATATGATATTATTGATATTACTTCAGACAACAATAGAATAGGATCTTACAGTAATTAGATTCCTATCTAATCTGACCTACATGAGTGACAATGGAGGTCCTCAGGTCAGTGAATGAAGGACATTCGGGCAGACCCATCTCCTTCCACACCTCCCTCAGGTAGGCAGGCAGGTTCTTCATCTGAGTGTTAGTTGAATTGAAAAAGAAGTGCTGGGCCTTCTTTCCCCCTAAGAGACAGTGCTTAAATTTGAGGAAGTCGGAAAACCAGCTGTACTCCTCCTTTGTCAGCGACATCTGGACCATGCCGTACTCCCGATTTGTTTTGTGTTCCCCCACCTAATAGAAATTGAACAGAGAAAAAACACAAAAAAACACATTACGCTCCTGCGACTGCAATTGTTTCCAAAGATAACCAACCAAGCAAACAAACAAATAAACACAGCCAGCTGTATTTCATAGACTTACATTGATCAGGTACACCCCAGACTGGTCACATTTTGCCTCCTCCACCTCTTTCACCAACATGTTTTTATATAGGCCTGGTCTGTGGCCGTATATGGATGTAAAGTAGGCACACAGGTACCCATAAAACCTGTACTGATTCCTCTGTGTCCTTGTTTCCTCCAATGTTTCTGTGAACATGAAAATAAAAAAAGGCAGCTTCATAATCCCACTCCATAATGCATTCTATACATCTCTGACGTCTATAAGTGTGTAAAAACAGTGACATCACAGATTGAGAAAAACTTACTCAGCACTTGAGGGATTTTGGCCTTGGCAAGAGACTGGCACTCCAGCAGGCTCTTTTTGGACACCACCTTGCCCTCCTTGTTGTCCTTCACCTTTATCTGGTGAAGGGAAACTGGTCGTCTCATGGACTTGCTAATGCCCTTCATCAACCGGTTGATCCCCCTCCATTGGTTCACGGTCAGCCGGCAGCCAGGTGGAGGGGTCTCCTCAGAATATTTAAGAAATGCACCAATAGTCAAGGTGTAGTGGTTGACTGTGGTGATTGCCTTGTTCTTCTGGAGGAATTGAACCCATCTAAAATCACACACACACACACACACACACACACACACACACACAAATCATGCAATCAAATACTGTATTGTTGGTTAATGCTTGTGAGGCTAGAGAGAAAAAATTATTCTGCTTACTTCCTTATTTTGTCATGGTCTGTCAGGAAGATGAGAGAGGACTGGTAGGTCTCATTCTTCGCCATGAAGTTTAAAAATTGTGTCACCCTCTTGACCTTTGAGGCACAATTTTCACTCAGCTTATAATTTGGATTAGGGCCCTCACAGGTCTTCCTGAATCCCTCGATAAACACACCTAATCAAAAAAGCATGACATTTTAGACTAGAATTACAATCTCATGAGGCTACATGAATCAGTCAGGTGGTTTATCATATTCTTTTCAAACACAAACTCTTGTCACTATTTGAAGAAATAGTACTTACTCATAGCAGAGCCCGGGAAGATGAGTTTGCAGCTTGACCCGGACACTGTAGGCTCCTCTCTCTGGTCCCCTGAACCTCTAGCTTGGTCCTGCTCCTCTTGATTTGTGTCTGTGTCTGACTCTGCCTGAAAGTTGAGGGCCTTCACCATGCCAATCCCCATCTTCCTTTTCAGCAGCCGGTACTTCTTTCTCACCCTTTGCAGATCAGAGATCAACTTAAGGTTGTCCTCTTTAATGGATTTGTTGGTCTCACTTCTTGTATGCAGAGCCTCATCCCTCTCTTGCACAGCTTTTTTCAGTCTCAGGATTGGTGCATGGCAGTGGCAGGAATCGTCTTTGCAGTCCACTTCCTCCTCTGCTTCTGTAGGTGAACATAACATTTCCTCCGCCTCCTCTTCTCTCCTTACAGCCTCCACAATGTCTAAATCTGTCGCCATAGGGATGTCAGGGGTCGATGCCCTCAACAACGCCAGCCTCTCCATCGTCAGCCGTCTCCTAAGGTCCTCTAAAACCTGTCTCCTCTGTGCTCTGTTGAGCTCTGAGTGGGAGTCTATATGCCGGTCCAGTCTGCTAAGATGTGTGGAGCAGCCTGACACTGGACACTGCTCCTGCCTGACATTGACACGGCCTGACTGCCACTTACAGAGGAGTACCCTCTCCTCACTGTTCCTCACATGGTGTACATACCTAAGGTGCTGACTAAAACCAACCACAACCTTATAGCATATTGGACATGAGCGCACTGGAGCCATCTATACAATTCTATAATATTCTATTGAAAAGGGAAATAATAGTAAATAAAACAACTTAACACAATCCCTTAAGAAATAAAGAAAGTACAGTGCTTCTGGCTGCTTAATTGATACACAAAAATATACATGAAACCACTCCTCACCACTCTAGAATGCTCATCTCCTTGTCAGCTCAAAGTGAAATGCAGCCTATTAGAAAAAAATCACTCTTCTCATTTTAAACTCTCCCCAAACTCCTCCCTCTCTCTCTGTCAGCACATGATCAAACTCTGTGTTTTTCCATTTGAGAATGCTCAGGATGAGGCCCCTACTCTGCTTGTAGTCAAATACATTCTATTATAGAAAATACTCCCCAAACTACTATATTGTCATCTCATAGTCAAATTCTCTATTTTCCCATTAAAAACAATCACATTGATGAGACTACTTTTTTTAAATGGCCCTATGCTCAGACCAAGTGAGCTACATGAGATTACTTTTTACGCAGACAAAGCCTTCTACATGATACTACTTTTTTTGCATGGTCCATGCGGTCACCGGTCAGACCGAGTGAGCTACATGAGATTACTTTTTACGCAGACAAAGCCTTCTACATGAGACAACTTTTTTGCATGGTCACTGTGGTCAGACCAAGTGAGCTACAGTCAAGTGGGGTGTCTTTTTGAACTCGGCACGGCCTAGGGATTATGGTAATGCCATTGCCTGCTCTCTGTGTCTTTAAGCACCGCACTTTATCACTCCATCCTTGCTGTGTGTGTGTGTGTGTGTGTGAGAGAGAGCTTTTCTTTGACATCTGTTGGGAGAAATGACTGATTTACAGTTCAGAAGGGTTACCTAGTCACACATATGACATTTTGGAGAGATCAGACTTTTTTAACCCCTCGAAACAGCCCCTGAGACACCAATTATGGCACTTCCGGTTGGCACAGGAAGCTATAAGTCAACACATATCTTGATTGACATAGACACTTACAGAATCCTGAGTTTTAAGTCTTTACGTTAAGAATTGACTGATCTACACAGGGTTGAATGCGCTATGTCTATCAAACTGCAGGCAGTGTATGGGTAAACACTTTTAGGGTGATTTTAACCACTTCCGGTTGCTCCAGGAAGCTTAGATTCGACACAGGTAGACCTCATAGTGGTCTGATGGACTGTCATAGAAGACAGGTTCATAAGGCATTCATAACCCACATAGGCTTCAGGTTGAATTTAGAGGTGCAGGCAATGTATTCCTATGGGGAGAGAAGTCAAAGCAAGCTGTTTCAAGTAAACACCTTCTTTTTACTGTGAAGGGTTAATGCCACACGGTCAAGCTTAGGCTTGCACGGTTCGGGAGGACCTCAGGAACGTACCTGAGGTCGAATTGTGCTTCTCACCCTAACGGTTCTCTCACTGCCACCCAAAATCAAATGACATTGTGGGGCAGGCTTCATTTTGGGCCTTCTTTTTTTCAAGTTTGCTGCACTCAGAACGAGCTACGGTCAAGCGGGGCGTCTCGTTGAACTCGTCATAGTCTGGAGACTATGGGGATGTAATTTTTTGTGTTGATTTCAGAATGACATTTTGGTGATGGTCCCTCTCCGTTTAAACATATTGCAAATGCACAAAAGTCAACTAGCAAGTCAGTGTCCATCAGTCAATTAGATGTCATTATGACACCAAACGGATATCAATTGACACCAAACCCACTTTTTCCTACTCATTTAGAAGCCAACTATCACATATGTCAGAGCAGGCCCATAATTCACAGCGCCTTCAGTTTAAAACATAATAAAAAGGTAAAACACATAGTTACGTTCTAGCTGCGGGTCCAGTTCGGACATTATGTGAAGTCCTATGTGAGGCGACCCCGAATCCCGAGTTTCGGCTCGATAGGTCATTTGGCGTCCGAGAAAAACCCTAATTGGTGCTGAAAATCCACTATTTTCCATGCCTTGCTACGGGGTCCTTTAACGAGCTATCGGACAGACACGTTGGGGTCCGTCTCTATGGGCCGAGCCGGTTTCAATGCACCTAGCCTTGCGTCTCTGAGACTTTTCTAAACGTCGTCATTTTTGTAATGGTCAAAATGAATTGAAGGTATTGCAAATGTACGAGGCTGTTTCTCGGTCCGAGAACCTTCTAGAACCACCTAACTCACCACGCACTATCGACATGAGGCCTAGAACAGGATTGTAAAGTTTCGGAACTCTAGGTCCGACCGTTCTTTTTTAGCTCCAACAAAGCTAACTATTGCAGCCACTGTCTGTCTCTACGCACCCCAATACGTCCCTCCATCCAAGTTGTGTTTAGTGTGATTTTTTTTTCCTTTGATTTTTTTGGGGAAAAATGACTGATTTACAGTTCATGGGGGTTCCCTAATCACACATATGAAATTTTGGAGAGATCAGACTTTTTTAACCCTTCGAAACAGCACCTGAGACACCAATTATGGCACTTCCGGTTGGCACAGGAAGCTATAAATCAACACATATCCTCATTGGGGTATGTTGTTACAGAATCCTGAGTTTTAAGTCCTTACGTTAAGAACTGACTGATTTACACAGGGTTGAATGCACTATGTCTGTCAAACTGCAGGCAGGGTATGGGTAAACACTTTTAGGGGCATTTTAACCACTTCCGGTTGGTCCAGGAAGTTCAGAATCAACACAGGTAGACCTCATAGTGGCCTGATGGACTGGTACCGAAGACAGGTTCATACGGCATTCATAACCCATATAGACTTCAGGTTGAAATTAGGGGTGCAGGCAATGTATTCCTATGGGGAGAGATGACACTGCATTCTGTGAGATCAAAAAACACTGTTTTACTGTTAAGGGTTAATGCCACACGGTCAAGGTTAGGCTTGCACGGATCGGGAGGACCTTAGGAACATTCATGTGGTGTAATTTTTCTTCTCACCTAAACGGTTCTCTCACTGTCACCCAAAAGCAAATGACATTGTGGGGCAGGCTTCATTTTGGGCCTACTTTTCTAATGGTCGTTGCACTTACACCGAGCGAGCTACGGTCAAGGCGGATAGCTCGTTGAACTTAGCACAGTCTGGAGACTATGGTGATGCCATTTTTTGTGTTGATTTCAGAATGCCATTTTGGTGATGGTCCCTCTCTGTTTAAACATATTGCAAATGCACAAAAGTCAACTAGCAAGTCAGTGTCCATCAGTCAATTAGATGTCATTATGACACCAAACCCACTTTTTCCTACTCATTTAGAAGCCAACTATCACATATGTCAGAGCAGTCCCATAATTCACAGCGCCTTTAGTTTAAAACATAATAAAAAGGTAAAACACATAGTTACGTTCTAGCTGCGGGTCCAGTTCGGACATTATGTGAAGTCCTATGTGAGGCGACCCCGAATCCCGAGTTTCGGCTCGATAGGTCATTTGGCGTCCGAGAAAAACCCTAATTGGTGCTGAAAATCCACTATTTTCCATGCCTTCCTACGGGGTCCTTGAACGAGCTATCGGACAGAAACGTTGGGGTCCGTCTCTATGGGCCGAGCCGGTTTCAATGCACCTAGCCTTGCGTCTCTGAGACTTTTCTAAACGTCGTCATTTTCGTAATGGTCAAAATGAATTGAAGGTATTGCAAATGTACGAAGCTGTTTCTCGGTCCGAGAACCGTCTAGAGCCACGTAACTCACCACGCACCATCGACCGGAGGTCTAGAACAGGTTTCTAAAGTTTCGGAACTCTAGGTCTGACGGTTCTTTTTTAGCTCCAACAAAGCTAACTATTGCAGCCACTGTCTGTCTCTACGCACCCCAATACGTCCCTCCATTCAAGTTGTGTTTTAGTGTGATTTTTTTTTCCTTTGATTTTTTTGGGGAAAAATGACTGATTTACAGTTCATGGGGGTTGCCTAATCACATATATGAAGTTTTGGACAGATCTGACTTTTTTAACCCTTCGAAACAGCCCCTGAGACACCATTTAAGGCACTTCCGGTTGGCACAGGAAGCTATAATTAACCACATATCCTCATTGGGGTATGCTTTTACAGAATCCTGAGTTTTAAGTCTTTACGTTAAGAACTGAGTTATTTACGGAGGGTTTAGTATGTGTGTGTTATTTCAGAAAATCATAGAAAATCACAGAAATGTCGCAGAGCTCCGCAGCACACTTTAAAAAGATTCGTATGAACACCCTGCAACTGGATCTGTAACCGTTGAAAAAAAAAACGCCTATTTGTGACCATCACCAAGATGTCATTGTTCCGTTTCTCTTAAATGACGATAGATAAATGGCTGTTTTTTTTTTTATTGACACCGGAGGCTCCTTGACTTTGACCTGAAGTGGAAAAATAATTTCTCTATTTCCATTTAGGACCTTTAATCCCAGAAAAACGGCCATAACTCAAAAACCGTCGAGGCCTAGACGCCATCTTGTTCGGGGCCAACTGCCCATTATGCCAAACCTACGCTCACCGAGTTTCGGCTTCGAAATATTTTCCGTTTTCGAGATAAGGCCCCGTCGTGATTCGTGATGTTTTGCCAAATTGCCATATGATTCCGTATGCCCTCTTGTGGGAAATTCCGGGACAGCGGAAAAACGGTCAAAAACTTGTTTATTTTTTAAAACGGAAACCGAATGTCCGACAAAGTTCATTTGATGACTTCCCGGTAGGTCTGGCCCTACCGCACGGCCAGACGCCGACCGCGAATTTTACAAACGATTTCGGACGTCTAGTAAGGGACCGTACATTTGCAATATGGACTTTCTCACTGATCATACACGAAATGCCGAAATGTTCCCTTAAGGTATGTACAGGAGATCACTATGCGTCCTGTTCAAAAGAACAGGAGTTAACTATGGGTCCTGGTCAAAAGAACAGGAGATCACTATGGGTCCTGGTCAAAAGTAAAAGAGATCACTATGGGTCCTGGTCAAAAGTACAGATCACTATGGGTCCTTGTCAAAAGTACAGGAGATCACTAGGGTTCCTGGTCAAAAGTTCAGAAGTTAACTATGGGTCCTGGTCAAAACTACAGGAGATCACTATTGGTCCTGGTCAAAAGTACAGGAGATCACTATGGGTCCTGGTCAAAAGTACAGGAGATCACTATGGCTGGAGATCACTATTGGTCCTGGTCAAAAGTACAGGAGTTCACTATGGGTCCTGGTCAAAAGTACAGGAGATCACTATGGGTCCTGGTCAAAAGTACAGATCATATGGGTCCTGGTCAAAAGTACAGGAGTTCACTATGGTTCCTGGTCAAAAGAACAGGAGCTCACTATGGGTCCTGGTCAAAAGTACAGGAGTTCACTATGGGTCCTGGTCAAAAGTACAGGAGATCACTATGGGTCCTGGTCAAAAGTACAGATCATATGGGTCCTGGTCAAAAGTACAGGAGTTCACTATGGTTCCTGGTCAAAAGAACAGGAGCTCACTATGGGTCCTGGTCAAAAGTACAGGAGATCACTATGGCTGGAGATCACTATTGGTCCTGGTCAAAAGTACAGGAGTTCACTATGGGTCCTGGTCAAAGTACAGTAGATCACTATGGGTCCTGGTCAAATGTACAGGAGATCACTATGCGTCCTGTTCAAAAGAACAGGAGTTCACTATGGGTCCTGGTCAAAAGAACAGGAGATCACTATGGGTCCTGGTCAAACGTAAAGGAGATCACTATGGGTCCTGGTCAAAAGTACAGATCACTATGTGTCCTGTTCAATAGAACAGGAGTTCACTATGGGTCCTGGTCAAAAGTACAGTAGATTACTATGGGTCCTGGTCAAAAGTACAGGAGATCACTATGGGTCCTGGTCAAAAGTACAGATCACTATGGGTCCTGGTCAAAAGTACAGGAGTTCACTATGGGTCCTGGTCAAAAGTACAGGAGTTCATTATGGGTCCTGGTCAAAACTACAGGAGTTCACTATTGGTCCTGGTCAAAAGTACAGGAGATTTCCATGGGTCCTGGTCAAGAGTACTGGAGATCACTATGGGTCCTGGTCAAAAGTAAAGATCACTATGGGTCCTGGTCAAAAGTACAGGAGTTCACTATGGGTCCTGGTTAAAAGTAAAGGAGATTACTATGGGTCCTGGTCAAAAGTACAGGAGATAACTATGGGTCTCTGGTCAAAAGTACAGGAGATCACTATGGGTCCTGGTCAAAAGTACAGGAGATCACTATGGGTCCTGGTCAAAAGTACAGGAGATCACTATGGGTCCTGGTCAAAAGTACAGGAGATCACTATGGGTCCTGGTCAAAAGTACAGGAGTTCACTATGGGTCCTGGTCAAAAGTACAGGAGATCACTATGGGTCCTGGTCAAAAGTACAGGAGTTCATTATGGGTCCTGGTCAAAAGTACAGGAGATCACTATCGGTACTGGTCAAAAGTACAGGAGATCACTATGGGTCCTGGTCAAAAGTACAGGAAATCACTATGTGTCATGTTCAATAGAACAGGAGTTCACTATGGGTCCTGGTCAAAAGTACAGGAGATTACTATGGGTCCTGGTCAAAAGTACAGGAGTTCACTATGGTTCCTGGTCAAAAGAACAGGAGCTCACTATGGGTCCTGGTCAAAAGTACAGGAGATCACTATGGCTGGAGATCACTATTGGTCCTGGTCAAAAGTACAGGAGTTCACTATGGGTCCTGGTCAAAGTACAGGAGATCACTATGGGTCCTGGTCAAATGTACACGAGATCACTATGCGTCCTGTTCAAAAGAACAGGAGTTCACTATGGGTCCTGGTCAAAAGAACAGGAGATCACTATGGGTCCTGGTCAAAAGTACAGATCACTATGTGTCCTGTTCAATAGAACAGGAGTTCACTATGGGTCCTTGTCAAAAGTACAGGAGATTACTATGGGTCCTGGTCAAAAGTACATGAGATCACTATGGGTCCTGGTCAAAAGTACAGATCATTATGGGTCCTGGTCAAAAGTACAGGAGTTCACTATGGGTCCTGGTCAAAACTACAGGAGATCACTATTGGTCCTGGTAAAAAGTACAGGAGATCACTATGGGTCCTGGTCAAAAGTACAGGAGATCACTATGGGTCCTGGTCAAAAGTACAGGAGATCACTATGGGTCCTGGTCAAAAGTACAGGAGATCACTATGGGTCCTGGTCAAAAGTACAGGAGATCACTATCGGTACTGGTCAAAAGTACAGGAGATCACTATGGGTCCTGGTCAAAAGTACAGGAAATCACTATGTGTCATGTTCAATAGAACAGGAGTTCACTATGGGTCCTGGTCAAAAGTACAGGAGATTACTATGGGTCCTGGTCAAAAGAACAGGAGTTCACTATGGTTCCTGGTCAAAAGAACAGGAGCTCACTATGGTTCCTGGTCAAAAGTACAGGAGATCACTATGGCTGGAGATCACTATTGGTCCTGGTCAAAAGTACAGGAGTTCACTATGGGTCCTGGTCAAAGTACAGGAGATCACTATGGGTCCTGGTCAAATGTACAGGAGATCACTATGCGTCCTGTTCAAAAGAACAGGAGTTCACTATGGGTCCTGGTCAAAAGAACAGGAGATCACTATGGGTCCTACAAAAGTACAGATCACTATGTGTCCTGTTCAATAGAACAGGAGTTCACTATGGGTCCTTGTCAAAAGTACAGGAGATTACTATGGGTCCTGGTCGAAAGTACATGAGATCACTATGGGTCCTGGTCAAAATTACAGATCACTATGGGTCCTGGTCAAAAGTACAGGAGTTCACTATGGGTCCTGGTCAAAAGTACAGGAGATCACTATGGCTGGAGATCACTATTGGTCCTGGTCAAAAGTACAGGAGTTCACTATGGGTCCTGGTCAAAAGTACAGGAGATCACTATGGGTCCTGGTCAAAAGTACAGGAGATCACTATGCGTCCTGTTCAAAAGAAAGGGAGTTCACTATGGGTCCTGGTCAAAAGTACAGGAGATTACTATGGGTCCTGGTCAGGAGTACAGGAGATCACTATGGGTCCTGGTCAAAAGTACAGATCACTATGGGTCCTGGTCAAAAGTACAGGAGTTCACTATGGGTCCTGGTTAAAATTACAGGAGATTACTATGGGTCCTGGTCAAAAGTACAGGAGTTCACTATGGGTCCTGGTCAAAAGTACAGGAGTTCACTATGGTTCCGGGTCAAAAGTACGGGAGATCACTATGGGTCCTGGTCAAAAGTACAGGAGATTACTATGGGTCCTGGTCAAAAGTACAGGAGATCACTATGGGTCCTGGTCAAAAGTACAGATCACTATGGGTCCTTGTCAAAAGTACAGGAGATCACTATGGTTCCTGGTCAAAAGTTCAGGAGTTAACTATGGGTCCTGGTCAAAACTACAGGAGATCACTATTGGTCCTGGTCAAAAGTACAGGAGATCACTATGGCTGGAGATCACTATTGGTCCTGGTCAAAAGTACAGGAGTTCACTATGGGTCCTGGTCAAAAGTACAGGAGATCACTATGGGTCCTGGTCAAAAGTACAGATCATATGGGTCCTGGTCAAAAGTACAGGAGTTCACTATGGTTCCTGGTCAAAAGAACAGGAGCTCACTATGGGTCCTGGTCAAAAGTACAGGAGATCACTATGGCTGGAGATCACTATTGGTCCTGGTCAAAAGTACAGGAGTTCACTATGGGTCCTGGTCAAAGTACAGTAGATCACTATGGGTCCTGGTCAAATGTACACGAGATCACTATGCGTCCTGTTCAAAAGAACAGGAGTTCACTATGGGTCCTGGTCAAAAGAACAGGAGATCACTATGGGTCCTGGTCAAAAGTAAAGGAGATCACTATGGGTCCTGGTCAAAAGTACAGATCACTATGTGTCCTGTTCAATAGAACAGGAGTTCACTATGGGTCCTGGTCAAAAGTACATTAGATTACTATGGGTCCTGGTCAAAAGTACAGGAGATCACTATGGGTCCTGGTCAAAAGTACAGATCACTATGGGTCCTGGTCAAAAGTACAGGAGTTCACTATGGGTCCTGGTCAAAAGTACAGGAGTTCACTATGGGTCCTGGTCAAAACTACAGGAGATCACTATTGGTCCTGGTCAAAAGTACAGGAGTTCACTATGGGTCCTGGTCAAATGTACAGGAGATCACTATGGGTCCTGGTCAAATGTACAGGAGATCACTATGGGTCCTGGTCAAAAGTACAGGAGATCACAATGCGTCCTGTTCAAAAGAACAGGAGTTCATTATGGGTCCTGGTCAAAAGTACAGGAGATTTCTATGGGTCCTGGTCAAGAGTACAGGAGATCACTATGGGTCCTGGTCAAAAGTAAAGATCACTATGGGTCCTGGTCAAAAGTACAGGAGTTCACTATGGGTCCTGGTTAAAAGTAAAGGAGATTACTATGGGTCCTGGTCAAAAGTACAGGAGATCACTATGGGTCTCTGGTCAAAAGTACAGGAGATCACTATTGGTCCTGGTCAAAAGTACAGGAGATCACTATGGGTCCTGGTCAAAAGTACAGGAGATCACTATGGGTCCTGGTCAAAAGTACAGGAGATCACTAAGGGTCCTGGTCAAAAGTACAGGAGATCACTATGGGTCCTGGTCAAAAGTACAGGAGTTCACTATGGGTCCTGGTCAAAAGTACAGGAGATCACTATGGGTCCTGTTCAAAAGTACAGGAGTTCATTATGGGTCCTGGTCAAAAGTACAGGAGATCACTATCGGTCCTGGTCAAAAGTACAGGAAATCACTATGTGTCATGTTCAATAGAACAGGAGTTCACTATGGGTCCTGGTCAAAAGTACAGGAGATTACTATGGGTCCTGGTCAAAAGTACAGGAGTTCACTATGGTTCCTGGTCAAAAGAACAGGAGCTCACTATGGGTCCTGGTCAAAAGTACAGGAGATCACTATGGCTGGAGATCACTATTGGTCCTGGTCAAAAGTACAGGAGTTCACTATGGGTCCTGGTCAAAGTACAGGAGATCACTATGGGTCCTGGTCAAATGTACAGGAGATCACTATGCGTCCTGTTCAAAAGAACAGGAGTTAACTATGGGTCCTGGTCAAAAGAACAGGAGATCACTATGGGTCCTGGTCAAAAGTAAAAGAGATCACTATGGGTCCTGGTCAAAAGTACAGATCACTATGTGTCCTGTTCAATAGAACAGGAGTTCACTATGGGTCCTTGTCAAAAGTACAGGAGTTCACTATGGGTCCTGGTCAAAACTACAGGAGATCACTATTGGTCCTGGTAAAAAGTACAGGAGATCACTATGGGTCCTGGTCAAAAGTACAGGAGATCACTATGGGTCCTGGTCAAAAGTACAGGAGATCACTATGGCTGGAGATCACTATTGGTCCTGGTCAAAAGTACAGGAGTTCACTATGGGTCCTGGTCAAAAGTACAGGAGACCACTATGGGTCCTGGTCAAATGTAGAGGAGATCACTATGGGTCCTGGTCAAAAGTACAGGAGATCACTATGCGTCCTGTTCAAAAGAACAGGAGTTCACTATGGGTCCTGGTCAAAAGTACAGGAGATTACTATGGGTCCTGGTCAAGAGTACAGGAGATCACTATGGGTCCTGGTCAAAAGTACAGGAGTTCACTATGGGTCCTGGTCAAAGTACAGGAGATCACTATGGGTCCTGGTCAAAAGTACAGGAGATCACTATGGGTCCTGGTCAAAAGTACAGGAGTTCACTATGGGTCCTGGTCAAAGTACAGGAGATCACTATGGGTCCTGGTCAAAAGTACAGGAGATCACTATGGGTCCTGGTCAAAAGTACAGGAGATCACTATGGGTCCTTGTCAAAAGTACAGGAGATCACTATGGTTCCTGGTCAAAAGTTCAGGAGTTAACTATGGGTCCTGGTCAAAACTACAGGAGATCACTATTGGTCCTGGTCAAAAGTACAGGAGATCACTATGGGTCCTGGTCAAAAGTACAGGAGATCACTACGGCTGGAGATCACTATTGGTCCTGTTCAAAAGTACAGGAGTTCACTATGGGTCCTGGTCAAAAGTACAGGAGATCATTATGGGTCCTGGTCAAAAGTACAGGAGATCACTATGGGTCCTGTTCAAAAGAACAGGAGTTCACAATGGGTCCTGGTCAAAAGTACAGGAGATTACTATGGGTCCTGGTCAAGAGTACAGGAGATCACTATGGGTCCTGGTCAAAAGTACAGATCACTATGGGTCCTGGTCAAATGTACAGGAGATCACTATGGGTCCTGGTCAAAAGTACAGGAGATCACAATGCGTCCTGTTCAAAAGAACAGGAGTTCACTATGGGTCCTGGTCAAAAGTACAGGAGATTTCTATGGGTCCTGGTCAAGAGTACAGGAGATCACTATGGGTCCTGGTCAAAAGTAAAGATCACTATGGGTCCTGGTCAAAAGTACAGGAGATCACTATGGCTGGAGATCACTATTGGTCCTGGTCAAAAGTACAGGAGTTCACTATGGGTCCTGGTCAAAGTACAGGAGATCACTATGGTTCCTGGTCAAAAGTTCAGGAGTTAACTATGGGTCCTGGTCAAAACTACAGGAGATCACTATTGGTCCTGGTCAAAAGTACAGGAGATCACTATGGGTCCTGGTCAAAAGTACAGGAGATCACTATGGCTGGAGATCACTATTGGTCCTGGTCAAAAGTACAGGAGTTCACTATGGGTCCTGGTCAAAAGTACACGAGATCACTATGGGTCCTGGTCAAAAGTACAGGAGATTACTATGGGTCCTGGTCAAGAGTACAGTAGATCACTATGGGTCCTGGTCAAAAGTACAGATCACTATGGGTCCTGGTCAAAAGTACAGGAGATCACTATGGGTGGAGATCACTATTGGTCCTGGTCAAAAGTACAGGAGTTCACTATGGGTCCTGGTCAAAAGGACACGAGATCACTATGGGTCTTGGTCAAAAGTACAGGAGATCACTATGGGTCCTGTTCAAAAGAACAGGAGTTCACTATGGGTCCTGGTCAAAAGTACAGGAGATTACTATGGGTCCTGGTCAAGAGTACAGTAGATCAATATTGGTCCTGGTCAAAAGTACAGATCACTATGGGTCCTGGTCAAGAGTACAGTAGATCACTATGGGTCCTGGTCAAAAGTACAGATCACTATGGGTCCTGGTCAAAAGTACAGGAGATCACTATGGGTGGAGATCACTATTGGTCCTGGTCAAAAGTACAGGAGTTCACTATGGGTCCTGGTCAAAAGGACACGAGATCACTATGGGTCTTGGTCAAAAGTACAGGAGATCACTATGGGTCCTGTTCAAAAGAACAGGAGTTCACTATGGGTCCTGGTCAAAAGTACAGGAGATTACTATGGGTCCTGGTCAAGAGTACAGTAGATCAATATTGGTCCTGGTCAAAAGTACAGATCACTATGGGTCCTGGTCAAAAGTACAGGAGTTCACTATGGGTCCTGGTCAAAACTACAGGAGATCACTATTGATCCTGGTAAAAAGTACAGGAGATCACTATGGGTCCTGGTCAAAAGTACAGGAGATCACTATGGGTCCTGGTCAAAAGTACAGGAGATCACTATGGCTGGAGATCACTATTGGTCCTGTTCAAAAGTACAGGAGTTCACTATGGGTCCTGGTCAAAAGTACAGGAGATCACTATGGGTCCTGGTCAAAAGTACAGGAGATCACTATGGGTCCTGGTCAAAACTACAGGAGATCACTATTGATCCTGGTAAAAAGTACAGGAGATCACTATGGGTCCTGGTCAAAAGTACAGGAGATCACTATGGGTCCTGGTCAAAAGTACAGGAGATCACTATGGCTGGAGATCACTATTGGTCCTGTTCAAAAGTACAGGAGTTCACTATGGGTCCTGTTCAAAAGAACAGGAGTTCATTATGGGTCCTGGTCAAAAGTACAGGAGTTCACTATGGGTCCTGGTCAAAACTACAGGAGATCACTATTGATCCTGGTAAAAAGTACAGGAGATCACTATGGGTCCTGGTCAAAAGTACAGGAGATCACTATGGGTCCTGGTCAAAAGTACAGGAGATCACTATGGCTGGAGATCACTATTGGTCCTGTTCAAAAGTACAGGAGTTCACTATGGGTCCTGGTCAAAAGTACAGGAGATCACTATGGGTCCTGGTCAAAAGTACAGGAGATCACTATGGGTCCTGTTCAAAAGAACAGGAGTTCACAATGGGTCCTGGTCAAAAGTACAGGAGATTACTATGGGTCCTGGTCAAGA
>NW_027258937.1:42500-46560 GCF_045791955.1 Oncorhynchus clarkii lewisi | reverse complement strand
AGGAGTATCGCCATCCGAAGGAGCAGATGGAGGCAGCGAAAGCAGAACGGCGACGTTATGAGGAGTTAAACCAACAAAGAAAGCACGAGAGGCAGCCCCCCCCCCAAAATTGGGGGGGAGGCACACGGGGAGATTGGCGGAGTCAGGGTTCAGACCTGAGCCAACTCCCCGTGCTTACCGTGGGGAGCGAGTGATCGGTCAAGCACCGTTTTATCCGGTTCTGCGCACCCGGTGCGCTCTGTACAAGCTCCCCGCAGTTTCCATGCTAGAGTGGGCATTCAGCCAGGACGGATTGTGCCGGCTCAGCGCTCCTTGCCTCAGGTGCATCTCTTCGGCCCTGGATATCCTGCGTCAGCTCTACGCACGGTATCCCCAGTTCGCCAGCACAACCCAGTGCGGCCTGTGCCAGCTCCCCACACTTGCCGTGCTACAGGGGGGATTCAGCCAGGATGCGTTGTGCCAGCTCTACGCTCCAGGCCTCCAGTGCGCCTCCACGGCCCAGATTATCCTGCGTCGGCTCTACGCACTATGCTCCCAGTGAGCCTTCACAGCCCAGTGTGTCCGGTGCCAGCTCTCCACACTCACCGAGCTAAAGTGGGTATCCAGCCAGCATGCGTTGTGGTAGCTCCCCGCACCAGGCCCCCAATATGTCACCTCAGTCCAGTGAGACCTGTACCGGCTACACATTTGAAGCCTCCAGTAATGATCCATTGCACAAAGCCTCCAGTGATGATCCATGGCACGAAGCCTCCAGTGATGATCCATGACCCAGAGCCTGTAGTGACAATCCATGGCACGAAGCCTCCAGTGATGATCCATGGCCTGGAGCCTGTAGTGATGATCCATGGCACGAAGCCTCCAGTGATAATCCATGGCCTGGAGCCTCTAGTGATAATCCATTGCACGAAGCCTCCAGCGATGATCCATGGCAAGGAGCCTTCAGTGAAGGTCCCCAGTCCAGAGCCTCCAGCGACGGTCTGCAATCCAGAGTCTCCAGCGTGTGTCTGCAGTCCAGAGCCTCCAGCGACGAGTTGCAGTCCAGAGCCTCCAGCGGGGGTTCCCAGTCCGGAGCCTCCGGCGACGATCTGCAGTCCGGAGCCTCCAGTGGTGGTTCCAAGTTCAGAGCCTCCGGCGATGATCCTTGGTCCGGTTCCTCCAGCAACGATTCACAGTCCTGAGTCTCTGGCGACGATCCACAGTCCAGTTCCACAGAAGCGGAGGGATCAGTGTAGGGAGCGGGGGCTACGTCCCGAACCGGAGCCGCCACCGAGGGTAGATGACCACCCGGACCCTCCCCTATAGGTTCAGGTTTGAGGCCGGGAGTCTGTACCTCTGGGGGGGGGGTACTGTCACACACTGACCTTAGAGAACCTTTAAATTCTCTATTTCGTAGGTCAGGGTGTGACTTGGGTGGGAAATCTATGTTTAAATTTCTTTGTTGGCTGAGTATGGTTCCCAATCAGAGGCAGCTGTTTATCGTTGTCTCTGATTGGGGATCATACTTAGGCAGCCCTTTTTCCCACCTTCTGTTGCGGGATCTTGTCTTTGTGCGTTGCATGTGTTGCACTCCTAGCTTTACGTTCATTATTGAGTTTTTTGTTGTTTTTGGTGGAACATTTATAATTAAAGAAAATGTACGCCTACCACGCTGCACCTTGGTCTTCATTTAAAGACGGACGTTACAATAATCAAGCTCACAAACGAGACCAACTTACAATGAACAAACATGCACAAAACCATGGGGGACACAGAGGGTTAAATAAGGAACATATCATTATGGGAATGGAATCCAGGTGTGTACAATGAAGACAAAACAAATGGAAAATGAAAACCGGTTAGAAAACCGTGACGTTGTCCGTCGATCGCTGCCCGAACAAGGAGAGGGACCAACTTCGGCGGAAGTTGTGACAGATATTAAAGTGTGTAGTATAATATACTACAGTTCACTACAGAATTCTATAGTAAACTGTAGTATTCTATAGTAAACTGTAGTCTTTTTTATGGGCCCTGGTCAAATGTAGTGCACTATAAAGGGAATAGGGTGCCAGTTGGAACCTAGGCCTTGGTGAGACCTCGGTGAGACTTTTTGTGAGACCTTGTTGAGACCTTGGTGAGACTTTGGTGAGACTTTTTGTGAGACCTTGGGCAGACCTTGGTGAAACCTTGGTGAGACTTTGGTGAGACTTTTTGTGAGACCTTGTTGAGACTTTTTATGAGACCTTAGTGAGACTTTGGTGAGACTTTGGTGAGACCTTGGTGAGACCTTGGTGAGACCTTGCTGAGACTTTTTATGACACCTTGGTGAGACTTTGGTGAGACCTTGGTGAGACCTTGGTGAGACTTTTGTGAGACGTTGGTGAGACTTTTTGTGAGACCTTGGGCAGACCTTGGTGAAACCTTGGTGAGACTTTGGGGAGACATTTTGTGAGACCTTTTCGAGACTTTTTATGAGACTTTGGTGAGACTTTGGTGAGACCTTGGTGAGACCTTGGTGAGACTTTTTGTGAGACCTTGGGGAGACCTTGGTGAGGCTTTTTGTGAGACCTTGGTGAGACTTTTGTGAGACCTTGGTGAGACCTTGGTGAGACTGTATGCATGTGACAGTGGTTGACATGAGGCCTGTTAATTACTGTAATGACACGGCACTCTCATTAAGTCCCCAGGCCTAACTAGCGGACTCCAAGTGGCACTGTCTCTGGTCTGTGTGTGTGTGTGTGTGTGTGTGTGTGTGTGTGTGTGTGTGTGTGTGTAGCCTCGTTAGTGCAGACAGCTGTTCCTCTCAGCCAAAGCTCCTCCCGGGCCAGGCAGCTTTGGGATACATACACACACAGCGTTGTGACTGTGAGGGGCTCTGGGCTAGCTAGCTGGTGATCCCTCCCCTCCCCACTACCCATATAAGCAACGACAAATCAACACTAACAATAAATTAAAAAAAACATCAACCCCAAGAAACCAACAATAACCCATCATGGGACAACAAAACATCCTTGAGTAAGATTCCAACTATCTCAGAGCATATACTGATGAACAGACTGACATATAGAGCAAGTCACTAGTGTTGGGGGGTGTAGAGGTGTGTGGAGGGGGGGGGGGTAAAGCATGTAATAAGAGTCCTCCAGAACCTGTGAGTAAGGAAGGGTGACATAACGTGTACCCATGTCCCTTTGTGGAGCTGTGCAAGGGCAGAGGTAGCTGGGATGTTCCAGGAAGCCATTGTATATCCAAGTCTCCAAAATGTCAGGGATTTGTAGCACTCATTCTTTCGTATGATAGATTCTCCCCCTTTCCTTTGTGCCAGTCAGACCTTTAGGCCTATTACAGTACCTATTGTTAAGTGTCTCAGAGGATTGCTAATTTAGGATCAGTTTGAACTTTTACATCACAATGATTAAGATAACATGGACTGGGGAGCACCTGATCCTAGATTAGCACTGCTACTCTGAGATGCTTCATCAGTATGTTGTTATGGTTCAGCAGTATGTTGTTATGGTACATCAGTATGTTGTTATGGTACATCAGTATGTTGTTATGGTACGTCAGTATGTTGTTATGGTACATCAGTATGTTGTTATGGTACATCAGTATGTTGTTATGGTACATCAGTATGTTGTTATGGTGAATCAGTATGTTATTATGGTTCAGCAGTATGTTGTTATGGTACATCAGTATGTTGTTACGGTACATCAGTATGTTGTTATGGTTCATCAGTATGTTGCTATGGTACATTTCTGCTAATGCTGTATCAGTGGTTAGGAAGCAAAATGCGCCCTCCCTCCTTCCTTCCCCCACCCCGCCTCTAGATTTCACATGCTTTTCAACTCTGAATATGTGTGTTCAATTAGGAGTTGGTCAAACAGGATTAAATCTCAAATGCCTGACAATATTTAAATGGCCGGTTATCCATCTCTGAAGAAACGCGGCAGCAGCAACGATGCTGGGTACCATAAAATGGAAATTAGAATGTGTAGCAAGGCTGAGTTCTAAAGGCCACCCTATTCCCTACATAGTGCACTACATTTGACCAGGGCCCATTAAAGGTAGTGCTCTACATGGCGAATAG
>NW_027258937.1:0-37500 GCF_045791955.1 Oncorhynchus clarkii lewisi | reverse complement strand
CTATATACACTGACTTAGTCTGACTTAGACCTACTGTATATACTATATACACTGACTTAATCTGACTTAGACCTACTGTATATACGGTATACACTGACTTAGTCTGACTTAGATCTACTGTATATACTATATACACTGACTTAGTCTGGCTTAGACCTACTGTATATACTATATACACTGGCTTAGTCTGACTTAGACCTACTGTATATACGGTATACACTGACTTAGTCTGACTTAGACCTGCTGTATATACTATATACACTGACTTAGTCTGGCTTAGACCTACTGTATATACTGTATACACTGACTTAGTCTGACTTAGACCTACTGTATATACTATATACACTGACTTAGTCTGGCTTAGACCTACTGTATATACTATATACACTGACTTAGACCTACTGTATATACTATATACACTGACTTAGTCTGACTTAGACCTACTGTATATACTATATACACTGACTTAGTCTGACTTAGACCTACTGTATATACTGTATACACTGACTTAGTCTGGCTTAGACCTACTGTATATACTATATACACTGACTTAGACCTACTGTATATACTATATACACTGACTTAGTCTGACTTAGACCTACTGTATATACTATATACACTGACTTAGTCTTACTTAGACCTACTGTATATACGGTATACACTGACTTTGTCTGGCTTACACCTACTGTATATACAATATACACTGACTTAGTCTGGCTTAGACCTACTGTATATACTATATACACTGACTTAGTCTGGCTTAGACCTACTGTATATACTATATACACTGACTTAGTCTGACTTAGACCTACTGTATATACGGTATACACTGACTTCGTCTGGCTTAGACCTACTGTATATACTATATACACTGACTTAGTCTGGCTTAGACCTACTGTATATACTATATACACTGACTTAGTCTGACTTAGACCTACTGTACATACTGTATACACTGACTTAGACCTACTGTATATACTGTAGCGTTTACAAAGTCTTTAACATCTATTGTTTCAATTCAACCCAGAATTGAACTAAGAATAGACAATAATATAGGCTTTGGGTTTCATTGTAAATAAGAATTTGTTCTTAACTGACTTGCCTGGTTAATTCAAGGTTCAATAAATAAAACATTTATTAAATTCAAGCTCTGGTTGATTTCAAATGTAATTATATTTAGTGATGTTGAATTGTTTTTGGTTGTCAACGCAACCAAATACTCAGTCTGGCTTTAATTCCAGTTGGTCTTAAAATGTATGATGGAAATGTTGGATTCACGTCTCCATCTCAACCAAAAATCAACCAAAGTTAAAGAATAGGACTAAATCGAATCAAACTTTAAATGCACTTTAAATCAAGTTAGATTATATTTTATTTAACTTACATTTTTTTGGTCGAGATGGAGACGTGAAACCAACATATCAATTATTAATTTAAATTATTAATTTAAAGCCAGACTAAGTCAGTAACAGAGCAGAATATAAATATATCCAAGCAGAAGATACATCTCCTTCAAATGTTGATATTTGGTTTCCGTTGACAACAAAACACCATTCAACATCACCAAATATCATTACATTTGAAATCAACCAGATCTTGAACTGTATTTTATTTGTATTTATTTTACCTTTATTTAACTAGGCAAGTCAGTTACGAACAAATTCTTATTTACAATGAAACCCCGAGCCTATTGTGTTGTTAAACAATAGACGTTATGACTTTGCAAATGCTGCAGTATATACAGTTTAAACTCGTTTTTCAACCACTCCACAAATTTCTTGTTAACGAACTATAGTTTTGGCAAGTCGGTTAGGACATCTACTTTGTGAACGACACAAGTCATTTTTCCAACAGTTGTTTACAGACAGATTATTTCACTTATAATTCACTGTGTCACAATTCCATTGGGTCAGTTAACATACAGTAAGTTGACTGTGCCTTTAATAAACAGCTTGGAAAATTCAGGAAATGATGTCATGGCATTAGAAGCTTCTGATAGGCTAATTGACATCATTTGAATCAATTGGAGGTGTACCTGTGGATGTATTTCAAGGCTTACCTTCAAACGCAGTGCCTCTTTGCTTGACATCATGGGAAAATCTAAACAAATCAGCCAAGACCTCGGGGAAAAAAATTGTAGACCTCCAAAAGTCTGGTTCATCCTTGGGAGCAATTTCCAAACACCTGAAGGTACCACGTTCATCTGTACAAACAATAGTATGCAGGTATAAACACCATGGGACCACGCAGTTGTCATACCGCTCAGGAGGACAAATATCGTACTTTTTGTAGAAATGTCCTCTGGTCGGATGAAACAAAAATAGAACTGTTTGGCCATAATGACCATCGTTATGTTTGGAGGAAAAAGGGGGAAGCTTGCAAGCCGAAGAACACCATCCCAACCGTGAAGCACGGGGGTTGCATCATCGTGTTGTGGGGGTGCATTGCTGCAGGAGGGACTGGTGCACTTCACAAAATAGATGGCATCATGAGGTAGGAAAATTATGTGGATATATTGAAGCAACATCTCAAGACATCAGTCAGGAAGTTAAAGCTTGGTCGCAAATGAGTCTTCCAAATGGACAATGACCCCAAGCATACTTCCAAAGTTGTGGCAAAATGGCTTAAAAACAACAAAGTCAGGGTATTGGACTAGCCATCACAAATCCCTGACCTCAATTCTATAGAAAATGTTTGGGCAGAACTGAAAAAGTGTGTGTGAGCAAGGAGGCTTACAAACCTGACTCAGTTACCTCAGCTCTGTCAGGAGGAATGGGCCAAAATTCACCAAACTTATCGTGGGAAGCTTGTGGAAGGCTACCCAAAACGTTTGACCCAAGTTAAACACTTTAAAAGCAATGCTACCAATTACTAATTGAGTTTATGTGAACTTCTGACCCACTGGGAATGTGATGAAAGAAGTAAAAGCGAAGTAAATCATTCTCTCTATTATTATATTATTAAAATAAAGTGGTGATCCTAACTGACCTAAAGACAGGGAATTTCTATTTGGATTAAATGTCAGGAATTGTGAACAACTGAGTTTAAATGTATTTCACTAAGGTGTACGTAAACTTCCGACTTCAACTCTAGGTCTAAGTAGATTCATTGATGACATATGAAGGCTAAGTATTTGTCCCATTTAATTTGCTCTGTTAAACCATCCCTTTGGAATGACTTTGACAGCGACAGTGAATCTACAGTATTTCGTTTTTGTGTGGAGGATCTGTCAGCAATCATTCTTACAATAGCACATTGGTAATAGTCAGTGACAAATATCATGGCTAAGAAGGGCTTTGTTAAAAACCCTGGATGCGAAACCAAAGGGGTAGAATTTAACGTAGATTTAACGTCACAATACATTTTAGAAATTACATTGCAACAAACGTTTATTTTAACCATTTTGTGCACATTCATGTTCCGGGCATGAATGGCCGTAACTCCTTCTCATAGCATTCTATTGGTCACTTCTGGAGATCTGGAACACCATTCATGTTCCGGGCATGAATGGCCGTAACACCTTCTCATAGCATTCTATTGGTCACTTCTGGAGATCTGGAACACCATTCATGTTCCGGGCATGAATGGCCGTAACTCCTTCTCATAGCATTCTATTGGTCACTTCTGGAGATCTGGAACACCATTCATGTTCCGGGCATGAATGGCCGTAACACCTTCTCATAGCATTCTATTGGTCACTTCTGGAGAACTGGAACACCATTCATGTTCCGGGCATGAATGGCCGTAACTCCTTCTCATAGCATTCTATTGGTCACTTCTGGAGATCTGGAACACCAAAAGCCGGACTGATGATTCCAAAACAGATCAACATGACAGAGCAATAACACACTTCGTGTACTGTACCAGCGAATCACTCACCGTGAAGAGGAACGGACAGGTGAGCGGAAAAACACCCAAGTGGGGTTGGGAAAAACCGGTGTCATATTTATGCTAAAACCCTGAGCTACCAAAGCCAAGTGACCACGGTAGAAAAGGACAAACGATGTATCCTTGACCTCAGGGTCATATTCTTTGGTGCACGTCATTGCAAAGTGTAGCAAAAACATTTAGCAACGGGGGGGGGGGGGGGGGGGGGGGGGGAATAACGCTTTGCAACTAAAACAAGAGTTTCTTATTGGACACATTCAGGACAGTAAGTCCGCCCCCCCCCCCCCCCCCCCCCCCCCCCCGTTTCAGTCCATTTTCTTCCGTTTGGATTCTGGTGAATACGACCCTGATGAGCAAACGTTGATAAACCTAGGGCTACTTTACCCTCTGCATGCCAGGCTGTTACAGGGATATCCTATGTGCTATTTGTCACACCTCTTTTTCTAAGGTCTGGGTTTCTCCTAAATCATTAATATGCCTTTCTCTCAATCAACGTCTCCCATCTCTCTGATCATTTAGATAATAACTGCCTTCATCTTTGAGTGTTTACCCAGTCTGAAAACTAGGCATCATTTAGATTTATCCTCTGCCTATTACACCCCTAATTGCATTTGTATTTAATAGTCAATTAACTTGATTAAATTCAGATTCAAAATCTGATCCAACTTTGGTTGAGGGGGGGGAAAGGGAAAGGAGGGAGGGGGGAAGTGGTTTGCTGCTCAGTGGCCTTTTAAGTGAATCAAAAAGCAAGGCAGCCTGGCGAAATGACGCACACCACAACCCATCGGAGAGAGAGAGAGAGAGAGAGAGAGAGAGAGAGAGAGAGAGAGAGAGAGAGAGAGAGAGAGAGAGAGAGAGAGAGAGAGAGAGAGAGAGGGGGAGAGAGAGAGAGAGAGAGAGAGAGAGAGAGAGAGAGAGAGAGAGAGAGGGAGAGAGAGAGAGAGGACAGAGAGAGAAAGAGAGAGAGGGAGAGAGAGAGAGAGAGGGAGAGAGAGAGAGCTGACTGTGTCAGGATCCAATAGCCTGTAAACATTACAGACCTAGTTGCAAATGTCACAGCCACTCTATAACCGGTCACAGCCACTCTATAACCCGTCACAGCTATATGTATAGAAATACCACCCTAACTGTCTGTTTAGAAACACTCTATAACCTGTCACAGCCACTCTATAACCTGTCACAGCCACTCTATAACCTGTCACAGCTATATGTATAGAGACACCACCCTAACTGTCTGTTTAGAAACACTCTATAACCTGTCACAGCCACTCTATAACCTGTCACAGCCACTCTATAACCTGTCACAGCCACTCTATAACCTGTCACAGCTATATGTATAGAGACACCACCCTAACTGTCTGTTTAGAAACACTCTATAACCTGTCACTGCCACTCTATATCCTGTCACAGCCACTCTATAACCTGTCACAGCTATATGTATAGAGACACTACCCAAACTGTCTGTTTAGAAACACTCTATAACCTGTCACTGCCACTCTATAACCTGTCACAGCTATATGTATAGAAACACCACCCAAACTGTCTGTTTTGAAATACTCTATAACCTGTCACAGCCAATCTATAACTTGTCACAGCTATATGTATAGAAACACCACCCTAACTTTCTGTTTAGAAACACTCTATAAACTGTCACAGCCACTCTATAACCTGTCACAGCTATATGTATAGAGACACCACCCAAACTGTCTGTTTAGAAACACCATTCTCACATTATTCTCTAACCTGCCACAGCTATATGAATGGGTCCATCCACTGTATTTGTAGATACACTGTATCTGATATGTTTGAAAACACAAGCACTAAAAACAGTATTGACGGTCATTAATATTTACTGACGGTCATTAATATTTCTATGGGTGTTTTGGAAAGTCTACCACGTGGCTTATAAACGTTGTAGTGAAATACTAAAATCCTGAATCCAGTTCTGATCATCTGGTTCTGTTCAAGGTGTGCTGAGTATCTTTGTTGACTGTAGGTGATGTAACGACATCCTTCTTCATCTCCCTGTGCCCCCCCCAACAACAACCTCAAATGTCACCCCTATTCCCTCGAGCCACCCACTGATGTCTCTTTCTCTCTCCCACTCCCACTGCCCCCCTCCCTCTTCCACCCCCCTCCCTCGCTCTCTCTCCCCCTCCCTCTACCTCACTCCCTCTCTCCCCCCTCTCTCTTTCTACCCCTCCCTCTCCCTCACTCTCTCTCTCCCCCTTCTCTCTCTCTCGCCCCCTCCCTCCCTCCCCCTCACTCCCTCTCTCCCCCCTCTCTCTCGCTCTCTCTCCCCCTCCCTCTCCCTCACTCCCTCTCTCCCACCTCTCTCTCGCTCTCTCTCCCCCTCCCTCTCCCTCACTCCCTCTCCCCCCCTCTCTCTCGCTCTCTCTCACCATCCCTCTCCCTCACTCCCTCTCCCCCCCCCTCTCTCTCTCTCTCTCTCTCTCTCTCTCACCCCTCCCTCTCCCTCACTCCCTCTCTCTCAGATTCCACACAATTAGTGTCCTGAACACACCCAGAGACATTAATTTGATTTTAACCTCCTCTGTCCAATTAACAAAATGTAGGTTGGAAAATAAATGGCAGACGCCTGGGCAAATTAATTATGTGTCCACCAAGCTGTTAGGGCTATGTGTGTGCTCACAGCACAGAGCAGGGCTGGCACTGAGGGCTGGCCGGCACGGGCTCACACTGCCATATGGCCTGGGTGAGGGCAGGCAGCAGGAGGACAGGATTATGGGGGTGCAGTGGGGTGTAGGGGTACAATGCTTTCATTCTCACTCATATTTAGGTTGTCTCCAAAAAATGGCATGCTTTTGCCTATGGAGTGCACTACTTTTGACCAGGGCTCATAGGTCACTAGTCAATAGTAGTGCACTATGTAGAGAATAGGGTGCTAATTGGACCACAGCTTTAGACTCGCTGACCTATCCAGGGTCATCGTGATTCAGTATGTCTGGCTCCATGTGTTTGCTGTACGGCACAATCTAGGATTAAGGATTAAATTCAATTAGATTTGTTGCTCATTTCTATTTGTCAAAATGAACATTAATCCACAATAAATTATGTGAAAATACTTTAGAATTGGTGATTTAAGAGTTATTTCTTCTTTTATTTTGAGAATCTATATCACTGGACTGTTCAGAGGAGAGTTTATTTGACAGAGCAGCTTCTGAAACGGATCCCTGTTCTTTAAGACAATGTTGCTGTCTGGTTAACATAGACACCCAGAGGTTATTAAGGAACACATATCTGTCTGGGTAACATAGACACCCAGAGGTTATTAAGGAACACATATCTGTCTGGGTAACATAGACACCCAGAGGTTATTAAGGAACACATATCTGTCTGGGTAACATAGACACCCAGAGGTTATTAAGGAACACATATCTGTCTGGGTAACATAGACACCCAGAGGTTATTAAGGAACACATATCTGTCTGGGTAACATAGACACCCAGAGGTTATTAAGGAACACATATCTGTCTGGGTAACATAGACACCCAGAGGTTATTAAGGAACACATATCTGTCTGGTTAACATAGACACCCAGAGGTTATTAAGGAACACATATCTGTCTGGGTAACATAGACACCCAGAGGTTATTAAGGAACACATATCTGTCTGGGTAACATAGACACCCAAAGGTTATTAAGGAACACATATCTGTCTGGGTAACATAGACACCCAGAGGTTATTAAGGAACACATATCTGTCTGGGTAACATAGACACCCAGAGGTTATTAAGGAACACATATCTGTCTGGGTAACATAGACACCCAGAGGTTATTAAGGAACACATATCTGTCTGGGTAACATAGACACCCAGAGGTTATTAAGGAACACATATCTGTCTGGGTAACATAGACACCCAGAGGTTATTAAGGAACACATATCTGTCTGGGTAACATAGACACCCAGAGGTTATTAAGGAACACATATCTGTCTGGGTAACATAGACACCCAGAGGTTATTAAGGAACACATATCTGTCTGGGTAACATAGACACCCAGAGGTTATTAAGGAACACATATCTGTCTGGGTAACATAGACACCCAGAGGTTATTAAGGAACACATATCTGTCTGGGTAACATAGACACCCAGAGGTTATTAAGGAACACATATCTGTCTGGGTAACATAGACACCCAGAGGTTATTAAGGAACACATATCTGTCTGGGTAACATAGACACCCAGAGGTTATTAAGGAACACATATCTGTCTGGGTAACATAGACACCCAGAGGTTATTAAGGAACACATATCTGTCTGGGTAACATAGACACCCAGAGGTTATTAAGGAACACATATCTGTCTGGGTAACATAGACACCCAGAGGTTATTAAGGAACACATATCTGTCTGGGTAACATAGACACCCAGAGGTTATTAAGGAACACATATCTGTCTGGGTAACATAGACACCCAGAGGTTATTAAGGAACACATATCTGTCTGGGTAACATAGACACCCAGAGGTTATTAAGGAACACATATCTGTCTGGGTAACATAGACACCCAGAGGTTATTAAGGAACACATATCTGTCTGGGTAACATAGACACCCAGAGGTTATTAAGGAACACATATCTGTCTGGTTAACATAGACACCCAGAGGTTATTAAGGAACACATATCTGTCTGGGTAACATAGACACCCAGAGGTTATTAAGGAACACATATCTGTCTGGGTAACATAGACACCCAGAGGTTATTAAGGAACACATATCTGTCTGGGTAACATAGACACCCAGAGGTTATTAAGGAACACATATCTGTCTGGGTAACATAGACACCCAGAGGTTATTAAGGAACACATATCTGTCTGGGTAACATAGACACCCAGAGGTTATTAAGGAACACATATCTGTCTGGGTAACATAGACACCCAGAGGTTATTAAGGAACACATATCTGTCTGGGTAACATAGACACCCAGAGGTTATTAAGGAACACACATCTGTCTGGGTAACATAGACACCCAGAGGTTATTAAGGAACACATATCTGTCTGGGTAACATAGACACCCAGAGGTTATTAAGGAACACATATCTGTCTGGGTAACATAGACACCCAGAGGTTATTAAGGAACACATATCTGTCTGGTTAACATAGACACCCAGAGGTTATTAAGGAACACATATCTGTCTGGGTAACATAGACACCCAGAGGTTATTAAGGAACACATATCTGTCTGGGTAACATAGACACCCAGAGGTTATTAAGGAACACATATCTGTCTGGGTAACATAGACACCCAGAGGTTATTAAGGAACACATATCTGTCTGGGTAACATAGACACCCAGAGGTTATTAAGGAACACATATCTGTCTGGGTAACATAGACACCCAGAGGTTATTAAGGAACACATATCTGTCTGGGTAACATAGACACCCAGAGGTTATTAAGGAACACATATCTGTCTGGGTAACATAGACACCCAGAGGTTATTAAGGAACACATATCTGTCTGGGTAACATAGACACCCAGAGGTTATTAAGGAACACATATCTGTCTGGGTAACATAGACACCCAGAGGTTATTAAGGAACACATATCTGTCTGGGTAACATAGACACCCAGAGGTTATTAAGGAACACATATCTGTCTGGGTAACATAGACACCCAGAGGTTATTAAGGAACACATATCTGTCTGGGTAACATAGACACCCAGAGGTTATTAAGGAACACATATCTGTCTGGGTAACATAGACACCCAGAGGTTATTAAGGAACACATATCTGTCTGGGTAACATAGACACCCAGAGGTTATTAAGGAACACATATCTGTCTGGGTAACATAGACACCCAGAGGTTATTAAGGAACACATATCTGTCTGGGTAACATAGACACCCAGAGGTTATTAAGGAACACATATCTGTCTGGGTAACATAGACACCCAGAGGTTATTAAGGAACACATATCTGTCTGGGTAACATAGACACCCAGAGGTTATTAAGGAACACATATCTGTCTGGGTAACATAGACACCCAGAGGTTATTAAGGAACACATATCTGTCTGGGTAACATAGACACCCAGAGGTTATTAAGGAACACATATCTGTCTGGGTAACATAGACACCCAGAGGTTATTAAGGAACACATATCTGTCTGGGTAACATAGACACCCAGAGGTTATTAAGGAACACATATCTGTCTGGGTAACATAGACACCCAGAGGTTATTAAGGAACACATATCTGTCTGGGTAACATAGACACCCAGAGGTTATTAAGGAACACATATCTGTCTGGGTAACATAGACACCCAGAGGTTATTAAGGAACACATATCTGTCTGGGTAACATAGACACCCAGAGGTTATTAAGGAACACATATCTGTCTGGGTAACATAGACACCCAGAGGTTATTAAGGAACACATATCTGTCTGGGTAACATAGACACCCAGAGGTTATTAAGGAACACATATCTGTCTGGGTAACATAGACACCCAGAGGTTATTAAGGAACACATATCTGTCTGGGTAACATAGACACCCAGAGGTTATTAAGGAACACATATCTGTCTGGGTAACATAGACACCCAGAGGTTATTAAGGAACACATATCTGTCTGGGTAACATAGACACCCAGAGGTTATTAAGGAACACATATCTGTCTGGGTAACATAGACACCCAGAGGTTATTAAGGAACACATATCTGTCTGGGTAACATAGACACCCAGAGGTTATTAAGGAACACATATCTGTCTGGGTAACATAGACACCCAGAGGTTATTAAGGAACACATATCTGTCTGGGTAACATAGACACCCAGAGGTTATTAAGGAACACATATCTGTCTGGGTAACATAGACACCCAGAGGTTATTAAGGAACACATATCTGTCTGGGTAACATAGACACCCAGAGGTTATTAAGGAACACACATCTGTCTGGGTAACATAGACACCCAGAGGTTATTAAGGAATACACATCTGTCTGGGTAACATAGACACCCAGAGGTTATTAAGGAACACATATCTGTCTGGGTAACATAGACACCCAGAGGTTATTAAGGAACACATATCTGTCTGGTTAACATAGACACCCAGAGGTTATTAAGGAACACATATCTGTCTGGGTAACATAGACACCCAGAGGTTATTAAGGAACACATATCTGTCTGGGTAACATAGACACCCAGAGGTTATTAAGGAACACATATCTGTCTGGGTAACATAGACACCCAGAGGTTATTAAGGAACACATATCTGTCTGGGTAACATAGACACCCAGAGGTTATTAAGGAACACATATCTGTCTGGGTAACATAGACACCCAGAGGTTATTAAGGAACACATATCTGTCTGGGTAACATAGACACCCAGAGGTTATTAAGGAACACATATCTGTCTGGGTAACATAGACACCCAGAGGTTATTAAGGAACACATATCTGTCTGGGTAACATAGACACCCAGAGGTTATTAAGGAACACATATCTGTCTGGGTAACATAGACACCCAGAGGTTATTAAGGAACACATATCTGTCTGGGTAACATAACATAGACACCCAGAGGTTATTAAGGAACACATATCTGTCTGGGTAACATAGACACCCAGAGGTTATTAAGGAACACATATCTGTCTGGGTAACATAGACACCCAGAGGTTATTAAGGAACACATATCTGTCTGGGTAACATAGACACCCAGAGGTTATTAAGGAACACATATCTGTCTGGGTAACATAGACACCCAGAGGTTATTAAGGAACACATATCTGTCTGGGTAACATAGACACCCAGAGGTTATTAAGGAACACATATCTGTCTGGGTAACATAGACACCCAGAGGTTATTAAGGAACACATATCTGTCTGGGTAACATAGACACCCAGAGGTTATTAAGGAACACATATCTGTCTGGGTAACATAGACACCCAGAGGTTATTAAGGAACACACATCTGTCTGGGTAACATAGACACCCAGAGGTTATTAAGGAACACACATCTGTCTGGGTAACATAGACACCCAGAGGTTATTAAGGAACACACATCTGTCTGGGTAACATAGACACCCAGAGGTTATTAAGGAACACACATCTGTCTGGGTAACATAGACACCCAGAGGTTATTAAGGAACACATATCTGTCTGGGTAACATAGACACCCAGAGGTTATTAAGGAACACATATCTGTCTGGGTAACATAGACACCCAGAGGTTATTAAGGAACACATATCTGTCTGGGTAACATAGACACCCAGAGGTTATTAAGGAACACATATCTGTCTGGTTAACATAGACACCCAGAGGTTATTAAGGAACACATATCTGTCTGGGTAACATAGACACCCAGAGGTTATTAAGGAACACATATCTGTCTGGGTAACATAGACACCCAGAGGTTATTAAGGAACACACATCTGTCTGGGTAACATAGACACCCAGAGGTTATTAAGGAACACACATAGACACCCAGAGGTGTCTGGGTAACATAGACACCCAGAGGTTATTAAGGAACACATATCTGTCTGGGTAACATAGACACCCAGAGGTTATTAAGGAACACATATATGTCTGGTTAACATAGACACCCAGAGGTTATTAAGGAACACATATCTGTCTGGGTAACATAGACACCCAGAGGTTATTAAGGAACACATATCTGTCTGGGTAACATAGACACCCAGAGGTTATTAAGGAACACATATCTGTCTGGGTAACATAGACACCCAGAGGTTATTAAGGAACACATATCTGTCTGGTTAACATAGGCACCCAGAGGTTATTAAGGAACACATATCTGTCTGGGTAACATAGACACCCAGAGGTTATTAAGGAACACATATCTGTCTGGGTAACATAGACACCCAGAGGTTATTAAGGAACACATATCTGTCTGGGTAACATAGACACCCAGAGGTTATTAAGGAACACATATCTGTCTGGGTAACATAGACACCCAGAGGTTATTAAGGAACACATATCTGTCTGGGTAACATAGACACCCAGAGGTTATTAAGGAACACATATCTGTCTGGGTAACATAGACACCCAGAGGTTATTAAGGAACACATATCTGTCTGGTTAACATAGACACCCAGAGGTTATTAAGGAACACATATCTGTCTGGGTAACATAGACACCCAGAGGTTATTAAGGAACACATATCTGTCTGGGTAACATAGACACCCAGAGGTTATTAAGGAACACACATCTGTCTGGGTAACTTAGACACCCAGAGGTTATTAAGGAACACACATCTGTCTGGGTAACATAGACACCCAGAGGTTATTAAGGAACACATATCTGTCTGGGTAACATAGACACCCAGAGGTTATTAAGGAACACATATATGTCTGGTTAACATAGACACCCAGAGGTTATTAAGGAACACATATCTGTCTGGGTAACATAGACACCCAGAGGTTATTAAGGAACACATATCTGTCTGGGTAACATAGACACCCAGAGGTTATTAAGGAACACATATCTGTCTGGGTAACATAGACACCCAGAGGTTATTAAGGAACACATATCTGTCTGGTTAACATAGGCACCCAGAGGTTATTAAGGAACACATATCTGTCTGGGTAACATAGACACCCAGAGGTTATTAAGGAACACATATCTGTCTGGGTAACATAGACACCCAGAGGTTATTAAGGAACACATATCTGTCTGGGTAACATAGACACCCAGAGGTTATTAAGGAACACATATCTGTCTGGGTAACATAGACACCCAGAGGTTATTAAGGAACACATATCTGTCTGGGTAACATAGACACCCAGAGGTTATTAAGGAACACATATCTGTCTGGGTAACATAGACACCCAGAGGTTATTAAGGAACACATATCTGTCTGGTTAACATAGACACCCAGAGGTTATTAAGGAACACATATCTGTCTGGGTAACATAGACACCCAGAGGTTATTAAGGAACACATATCTGTCTGGGTAACATAGACACCCAGAGGTTATTAAGGAACACATATCTGTCTGGGTAACATAGACACCCAGAGGTTATTAAGGAACACATATCTGTCTGGGTAACATAGACACCCAGAGGTTATTAAGGAACACATATCTGTCTGGGTAACATAGACACCCAGAGATTATTAAGGAACACATATCTGTCTGGGTACCATAGACACCCAGAGGTTATTAAGGAACACATATCTGTCTGGTTAACATAGACACCCAGAGGTTATTAAGGAACACATATCTGTCTGGGTAACATAGACACCCAGAGGTTATTAAGGAACACATATCTGTCTGGGTAACATAGACACCCAGAGGTTATTAAGGAACACATATCTGTCTGGGTAACATAGACACCCAGAGGTTATTAAGGAACACATATCTGTCTGGGTAACATAGACACCCAGAGGTTATTAAGGAACACATATCTGTCTGGGTAACATAGACACCCAGAGGTTATTAAGGAACACATATCTGTCTGGTTAACATAGACACCCAGAGGTTATTAAGGAACACATATCTGTCTGGGTAACATAGACACCCAGAGGTTATTAAGGAACACATATCTGTCTGGGTAACATAGACACCCAGAGGTTATTAAGGAACACATATCTGTCTGGGTAACATAGACACCCAGAGGTTATTAAGGAACACATATCTGTCTGGGTAACATAGACACCCAGAGGTTATTAAGGAACACATATCTGTCTGGGTAACATAGACACCCAGAGGTTATTAAGGAACACATATCTGTCTGGGTAACATAGACACCCAGAGGTTATTAAGGAACACATATCTGTCTGGGTAACATAGACACCCAGAGGTTATTAAGGAACACATATCTGTCTGGGTAACATAGACACCCAGAGGTTATTAAGGAACACACATCTGTCTGGGTAACATAGACACCCAGAGGTTATTAAGGAACACACATCTGTCTGGGTAACATAGACACCCAGAGGTTATTAAGGAACACACATCTGTCTGGGTAACATAGACACCCAGAGGTTATTAAGGAACACATATCTGTCTGGGTAACATAGACACCCAGAGGTTATTAAGGAACACATATCTGTCTGGGTAACATAGACACCCAGAGGTTATTAAGGAACACATATCTGTCTGGGTAACATAGACACCCAGAGGTTATTAAGGAACACATATCTGTCTGGTTAACATAGACACCCAGAGGTTATTAAGGCACACATATCTGTCTGGGTAACATAGACACCCAGAGGTTATTAAGGAACACATATCTGTCTGGGTAACATAGACACCCAGAGGTTATTAAGGAACACATATCTGTCTGGGTAACATAGACACCCAGAGGTTATTAAGGAACACATATCTGTCTGGGTAACATAGACACCCAGAGGTTATTAAGGAACACATATCTGTCTGGGTAACATAGACACCCAGAGGTTATTAAGGAACACATATCTGTCTGGGTAACATAGACACCCAGAGGTTATTAAGGAACACATATCTGTCTGGGTAACATAGACACCCAGAGGTTATTAAGGAACACATATCTGTCTGGGTAACATAGACACCCAGAGGTTATTAAGGAACACATATCTGTCTGGGTAACATAGACACCCAGAGGTTATTAAGGAACACATATCTGTCTGGGTAACATAGACACCCAGAGGTTATTAAGGAACACATATCTGTCTGGGTAACATAGACACCCAGAGGTTATTAAGGAACACATATCTGTCTGGGTAACATAGACACCCAGAGGTTATTAAGGAACACATATCTGTCTGGTTAACATAGACACCCAGAGGTTATTAAGGAACACATATCTGTCTGGGTAACATAGACACCCAGAGGTTATTAAGGAACACACATATGATCCCAGTAACGGTACAAAAAATGTATTCACCTCCAGACCAGACTCACATTATTGAACACAGCCAACAGGGCCAAGCAATAAAACAGACCAGGTCCACATTCATGAAGCATCTGAGAGTTGCGCTAGGTGTGGTTCGTCTCAACTTCTGTTGCTGAACATTTCTAAGTCATTGTGATGGGTGACATTTAAAGACATAAGCATTAGGTGGGTAGAATCATGTAAGCATGAGAAGGGTAGAGTCATGTAAGCATGAGGTGGGTAGAATTATGTAAGCATGAGGTGAGCAGAGTCATGTAAGTGTGAGGTGGGTAGAGTCATGTAAGTGTGAGATGGGCAGAGTCATGTAAGTGTGAGATGGGCAGAGTCATGTAAGCGTGAGGTGGGCAGAGTCAAGTAAGCATGAGGTGGGTTGAGTCATGTAAGCTTGAGGTGGGTAGAGTCATGTAAGCATGAGGTGGGCAGAGTCATGTAAGCATGAGGTGGGCAGAGTCATGTAAGTGTGAGGTGGGTAGAGTCATGTAAGCATGAGGTGGGCAGAGTCATGTAAGTGTGAGGTGGGTAGAGTCATGTAAGTGTGAGATGGGCAGAGTCATGTAAGTGTGAGATGGGCAGAGTCATGTAAGCGTGAGGTGGGCAGAGTCATGTAAGCATGAGGTGGGTTGAGTCATGTAAGCTTGAGGTGGGTAGAGTCATGTAAGCATGAGGTGGGCAGAGTCATGTAAGCATGAGGTGGGCAGAGTCATGTAAGTGTGAGGTGGGTAGAGTCATGTAAGCATGAGGTGGGCAGAGTCATGTAAGCATGAGTCATGTAAGCATGGGGTGGGCAGAGTCATGTAAGTGTGAGGTGGGTAGAGTCATGTAAGCATGATGTGGGCAGAGTCATGTAAGCATGAGTCATGTAAGCATGGGGTGGGCAGAGTCATGTAAGCATGAGTCATGTAAGCATGAGGTGGGTAGAGTCATGTAAGCATGAGGTGGGCAGAGTCATGTAAGCATGAGGTGGGTAGAGTCATGTAAGCATGAGGTGGGTAGAGTCATGTAAGCATGAGGTGGGTAGAGTCATGTAAGCATGAGGTGGGCAGAGTCATGTAAGCGTGAGGTGAGCAGAGTCATGAAAGCATGAGGTGGGTAGAGTCATGTAAGTGTGAGGTGGGTAGAGTCATGTAAGCATGAGGTGGGCAGAGTCATGTAAGCATGAGTCATGTAAGCATGGGGTGGGCAGAGTCATGTAAGCATGAGTCATGTAAGCATGAGGTGGGTAGAGTCATGTAAGCATGAGGTGGGCAGAGTCATGTAAGCATGAGGTGGGTAGAGTCATGTAAGCATGAGGTGGGTAGAGTCATGTAAGCATGAGGTGGGCAGAGTCATGTAAGCATGAGGTGGGTAGAGTCATGTAAGCATGAGGTGGGTAGAGTCATGTAAGCGTGAGGTGGGCAGAGTCATGTAAGCATGAGGTGGGCAGAGTCATGTAAGCATGAGATGCATGGGCAAAGAGGGGATGTGTGTTTTAGGACTCAGGTACACCAAGCTATCATATATATGTAACTGGGTTGATTATGTTTTCACTTCACACTGCAGAAATATGTATTTGATGTTTATGTATTCTAATTGGTTGGTTCAAGTCAGATGTTAATAAGGTGTTGTGTCATTGGTCATGCTTGCAGACAGGGGCAATATTAACATAAAAGTGGTAGGTCACGTTCTGAAATACTTGTATTCTATTTTCAATGTGTATTTACAAGAAGCACCTATTTACAATGTGTATGAGTTCACTATGTACCTATGTATTTACAATGTGTATGAGTTCACTATGTACCTATGTATTTACAATGTGTATGAGTTCACTATGTACCTATGTATTTACAATGTGTATGAGTTCACTATGTACCTATGTATTTACAATGTGTATGAGTTCACTATGTACCTATGTATTTACAATGTGTATGAGTTCACTATGTACCTATGTATTTACAATGTGTATGAGTTCACCAAGTACCTATGTATTTACAATGTGTATGAGTTCACTATGTACCTATGTATTTACAATGTGTATGAGTTCACTATGTACCTATGTATTTACTATGTGTATGAGTTCACTATGTACCTATGTATTTACAATGTGTATGAGTTCACTATGTACCTATGTATTTACAATGTGTATGAGTTCACTATGTACCTATGTATTTACAATGTGTATGAGTTCACTATGTACCACAGTCTTCTTGTCTCTCCTGGACAGCTGTTACACTGGTGCCATTCTTCTTGTCTCTCCTGGACAGCTGTTACACATACACTGAGTGTACAAAATATTCAGAACTCCTTCCTAATATTGACTTGCACCCCCTTTTGCCCTCAGAAATGACACTCAACACTCAAACCGGTGCGCCTGGCACCTACTACCATACCCTGTAAAGGCACTTATATCTTTTGTCTTGCCCATTTACCCTCTTACTTATTTTATTTTAAGACCGGCTTCCGGCAGAAGGTGCTGTTCAGAGGGAAGTTTGGCCATGTGACTGGGGAATGAAGTTCGGCCATGTGACTGGGGAATGAAGTTTGGCCATGTGACTGGGGAATGAAGTTCGGCCATGTGACTGGGGAATGAAGTTTGGCCATGTGGCTGGGGAATGAAGTTTGGCCATGTGGCTGGGGAATGAAGTTTGGCCATGTGGCTGGGGAATGAAGTTTGGCCATGTGGCTGGGGAATGAAGTTTGGCCATGTGACTGGGGAATGAAGTTTGGCCATGTGGCTGGGGAATGAAGTTTGGCCATGTGGCTGGGGAATGAAGTTTGGCCATGTGGCTGGGGAATGAAGTTTGGCCATGTGACTGGGGAATGAAGTTTGGCCATGTGACTGGGGAATGAAGTTTGGCCATGTGGCTGGGGAATGAAGTTCGGCCATGTGGCTGGGGAATGAAGTTTGGCCATGTGACTGGGGAATGAAGTTCGGCCATGTGACTGGGGAATGAAGTTCGGCCATGTGGCTGGGGAATGAAGTTCGGCCATGTGACTGGGGAATGAAGTTTGGCCATGTGACTGGGGAATGCTGAGTAAGGTTGTGTATTGTTTGAAGGTATTTTGTGCTGATAAGACGTAACTTATTTTGACAGGTTTAATTAGTGCTTCCCTTGAACTTGCATCAGATCCTGTTTTTGTTTTTGTTTGTTTGTTTGTTTGTTTGTTTAATTACATGCATATATGTAAGCATGGAATGGGCAAGGATGCCATAGTGTATGTTCTCAAATAATCAGGAGGTGCATGGGCAAAGGGCACGTATGTCAGGAGGACTCAAGTAAGTTCTCATACATCTATTTAGGAATGGGGTGGGCGAGAAGGAAGAAGAGGGCATGTATTCCATGACTCAGTTGGCATATCCCTATCACTGAGTTCATGTGTGGTACGGACAGTGTCCCCAATCCTCCTGTTTCCCAGTCTCATTTTCGTCTTTTTTGATAAACATGACTCCTGCCATCTGTTCCGGTGGTGAGGATTACTCTCCAAATGAGATGAAATTGAATCTGCTAGAAAAGTGATCCACTGCAAATGTAAAGGACATTCAAGAAGACTTAATTTAATTTAATACAAAACAAAAGGGCTGTAGGGATACAGTAGGGATAACGGTCCAGTGACGTCCAGTCCTGAAATATATGCATTAATTACCGGCTGCAAGTTACAAAATCTACATGATTTAATTTACTACCGCCCGTCCGAATTCCAAATTCATGAATGTAGTGAAAAGGCTGGTGAGAAGAAGGTGTTTGGTTGCAGAAGAAGTGTGTTTATTTAACGACACAGGATCTGGTTCCCACAAACAGGTGTAATTGTTTTTTTTTTTTGTTCCTTCACACAGTTCAGTGTGGTTATTCAAATGTGCAGGTTTCAAGTTCCCCAGACCTGACATTACCTGCCTCCGTGGCTCTTGACCACAACAGTTCACTGAGATGGGAGGAAGAGAACTTGAAGGTTTCAAAATGGCATAAAATGGACAACATGTCTTGCAGAAAGTGGACAACTTGTCTTGCAGAAAGTGGACAACTTGTCTTGTAGAAAGTGGACAACATGTCTTGCAGAAAGTGGACAACTTGTCTTGCAGAATGTGGACAACTTGTCTTGGAGAAAGTGGACAACTTGTCTTGTAGAAAGTGGACAACATGTCTTGCAGAAAGTGGACAACTTGTCTTGCAGAATGTGGACAACTTGTCTTGGAGAAAGTGGACAACTTGTCTTGTAGAAAGTGGACAACATGTCTTGCAGAAAGTGGACAACTTGTCTTGCAGAAAGTGAACAAATTGTCTTGCAGAAAGTGGACAACTTGTCTTGCAGAAAGTGGACAACTTGTCTTGCAGAAAGTGGACAAATTGTCTTGCAGAAAGTGGACAATTTGTCTTGCAGAAAGTGGACAACTTGTCTTGCAGAAAGTGGACAACTTGTCTTGCAGAAAGTGGACTTGTCTTGCAGAAAGTGGACTTGTCTTGCTGTTGGTCAAACTAGTATAACTCTTTTTCTTACCATTCTGACAGGTATGTTGTGTGTATACTGCTGCCCCATTACTGATTGTCTTACACAGCTGTTGGCTTCTTAAATTCACATTATTTTTCACATTGTGCAACTACAGTTGCTAAAGAGGGCTTGGCAGTAACAGCCTAAATAAACTGTCAGGGATATCTGATAGGCTAATGGTTATTTTGGAGGGAATGCTATTGACCATATAGTATTTTTTTTATATATTCAGATGCCTCACTACCTCATAGACTTGATAAAGAAAACATCAGAGTTGGAAAAAGGGTCGAAAGATCTGTTTTGATATACTTTGTCTCCCTCCAGTGGTGGAAAAGCCACATGTCAAATCTGCCAACTCAACTCTTGCAGTAATGCGACAATATCACCAGAGGGCGCTATAACAGTATGGAGATAAACAAGCAGTAGCAAGTTTAGGGTGAGGAAACATTCCCTCTACTATCACAAGTGGTAACAGGTCAAAGCAGAATCAAGTTAAATATGCAAATGACACCACATACAAATGTAGACTTGATGAACTAAGTAGAGGCAGTTCTATGAAGTAGAACAACCAGCACAATGTTAGTGGATGAGACTATTGGGAGATTCCATTACCACTTGCTGATCAATACACTTTAATCCCATGTTTCCCAAACTCGGTCCTCGGGATCCCAAAGGTAGCACGTTTTTTTAATTGCCCTAACACTACACAGCTGATTTCATATGATCAACTAATCATCAAGCTTCGATCATTGGGGTGGCAGGTAGCCTAGTGGTTAGAGGCAGGTAACCTAGTGGTTAGAGGCAGGTAGCCTAGTGGACAGAGGCAGTTAGCCTAGTGGTTAGAGGCAGGTAGCCTAGTGGTTAGAGGCAGGTAGCCTAGTGGTTAGAGGCAGGTAGCCTAGTGGTTAGAGGCAGGTAGCCTAGTGGTTAGAGGCAGGTAGCCTAGTGGACAGAGGCAGGTAGCCTAGTGGACAGAGGCAGGTAGCCTAGTGGACAGAGGCAGGTAGCCTAGTGGTTAGAGGCAGGTAGCCTAGTGGTTAGAGGCAGGTAGCCTAGTGGTTAGAGGCAGGTAGCCTAGTGGATAGAGACAGGTAGCCTAGTGGATAGAGGCAGGTAGCCTAGTGGATAGAGGCAGGTAGCCTAGTGGACAGAGGCAGGTAGCCTAGTGGACAGAGGCAGGTAGCCTAGTGGACAGAGGCAGGTAGCCTAGTGGTTAGAGGCAGGTAGCCTAGTGGTTAGAGGCAGGTAGCCTAGTGGTTAGAGGCAGGTCGCCTAGTGGTTAGAGGCAGGTAGCCTAGTGGTCAGAGGCAGGTAGCCTAGTGGACAGAGGCAGGTAGCCTAGTAGATAGAGGCAGGTAGCCTAGTGGTTAGAGGCAGGTAGCCTAGTGGATAGAGTCAGGTAGCCTAGTGGACAGAGGCACGTAGCCTAGTGGATAGAGGCAGGTAGCCAAGGGGTTAGAGGCAGGTAGCCTAGTGGTTAGAGGCAGGTAGCCTAGTGGTTAGAGGCAGGTAGCCTAGTGGACAGAGGCAGGTAGCCTAGTGGTTAGAGGCAGGTAGCCTAGTGGTTAGAGGCAGGTAGCCTACTGGACAGAGGCAGGTAGCCTAGTGGTTAGAGGCAGGTAGCCTAGTGGATAGAGGCAGGTAGCCTAGTGGATAGAGGCAGGTAGCCTAGTGGATAGAGGCAGGTAGCCTAGTGGACAGAGGCAGGTAGCCTAGTGGTTAGAGGCAGGTAGCCTAGTTGATAGAGACAGGTAGCCAAGTGGATAGAGGCAGGTAGCCTAGTGGACAGAGGCAGGTAGCCTAGTGGACAGAGGCAGGTAGCCTAGTGGACAGAGGCAGGTAGCCTAGTGGACAGAGGCAGGTAGCCTAGTGGTTAGAGGCAGGTAGCCTAGTGGTTAGAGGCAGGTAGCCTAGTGGTTAGAGGCAGGTAGCCTAGTGGTCAGAGGCAGGTAGCCTAGTGGACAAAGGCAGGTAGCCTAGTAGATAGAGGCAGGTAGCCTAGTGGTTAGAGGCAGGTAGCCTAGTGGATAGAGTCAGGTAGCCTAGTGGACAGAGGCAGGTAGCCTAGTGGATAGAGGCAGGTAGCCTAGTGGATAGAGGCCGGTAGCCTAGTGGATAGAGGCATGTAGCCTAGTGGTTAGAGGCAGGTAGCCTTGTGGATAGAGGCAGGTAGCCTAGTGGTTAGAGGCAGGTAGCCTAGTGGATAGAGGCAGGTAGCCTAGTGGACAGAGGCAGGTAGCCTAGTGGATAGAGACAGGTAGCCTAGTGGATAGAGGCAGGTAGCCTAGTGGATAGAGGCAGGTAGCCTAGTGGATAGAGGCAGGTAGCCTAGTGGATAGAGGCAGGTAGCCTAGTGGATAGAGGCAGGTAGCCTAGTGGATAGAGGCAGGTAGTCTAGTGGATAGAGGCAGGTAGCCTAGTGGATAGAGGCAGGTAGCCTAGTGGATGGAGGCAGGTAGCCTAGTGGATAGAGGCAGGTAGCCTAGTGGATAGAGGCAGGTAGCCTAGTGGATAGAGGCAGGTAGCCTAGTGGACAGAGGCAGGTAGCCTAGTGGTTAGAGGCAGGTAGCCTAGTTGATAGAGACAGGTAGCCTAGTGGATAGAGGCAGATAGCCTATTGGACAGAGGCAGGTAGCCTAGTGGACAGAGGCAGGTAGCCTAGTGGACAGAGGCAGGTAGCCTAGTGGACAGAGGCAGGTAGCCTAGTGGTTAGTGGCAGGTAGCCTAGTGGTTAGAGGCAGGTAGCCTAGTGGTCAGAGGCAGGTAGCCTAGTGGACAGAGGCAGGTAGCCTAGTAGATAGAGGCAGGTAGCCTAGTGGTTAGAGGCAGGTAGCCTAGTGGATAGAGTCAGGTAGCCTAGTGGACAGAGGCAGGTAGCCTAGTGGATAGAGGCAGGTAGCCTAGTGGATAGAGGCAGGTAGCCTAGTGGATAGAGGCATGTAGCCTAGTGGTTAGAGGCAGGTAGCCTTGTGGATAGAGGCAGGTAGCCTAGTGGTTAGAGGCAGGTAGCCTAGTGGATAGAGGCAGGTAGCCTAGTGGACAGAGGCAGGTAGCCTAGTGGATAGAGACAGGTAGCCTAGTGGATAGAGGCAGGTAGCCTAGTGGATAGAGGCAGGTAGCCTAGTGGATAGAGGCAGGTAGCCTAGTGGATAGAGGCAGGTAGCCTAGTGGATGGAGGCAGGTAGCCTAGTGGATAGAGGCAGGTAGCCTAGTGGATAGAGGCAGGTAGCCTAGTGGATAGAGGCAGGTAGCCTAGTGGATAGAGGCATGTAGCCTAGTGGATAGAGGCAGGTAGCCTAGTGGATAGAGTGTTGAACTAGTTGCTGGAAGGTTGCAAGATCAAATTCCTGAGCTGACAAGGTATGAATCTGTCATTCAGCCCCTGAACAAGGCAGTTAACCCACTGTTCCTGGGCCGTCATTGAAAATAAGAATTTGTTCTTAACTGACTTGCCTAGTTAAATAAAGGAATTATCATTTGAATCAGCTATCTAACAATCCCTCTTCCTGCGGTCTAAAGTAGTGCACTACCCCTATGGGCCCTGGTCTAAAGTAGTGCACTACCCCTATGGGCCCTGGTCTAAAGTAGTGCACTACCCCTATGGGCCCTGGTCTAAAGTAGTGCACTACCCCTATGGGGCCCTGGTCTAAAGTAGTGCACTACCCCTATGGGCCCTGGTCTAAAGTAGTGCACTACCCCTATGGGCCCTGGTCTAAAGTAGTGCACTACCCCTATGGGTCCTGGTCTAAAGTAGTGCACTACCCCTATGGGCCCTGGTCTAAAGTAGTGCACTACCCCTATGGGCCCTGGTCTAAAGTAGTGCACTACCCCTATGGGCCCTGGTCTAAAGTAGTGCACTACCCCTATGGGCCCTGGTCTAAAGTAGTGCACTACCCCTATGGGCCCTGGTCTAAAGTAGTGCACTACCCCTATGGGCCCTGGTCTAAAGTAGTGCACTACCCCTATGGACCCTGGTCTAAAGTAGTGCACTACCCCTATGGGCCCTGGTCTAAAGTAGTGCACTACCCCTATGGGCCCTGGTCTAAAGTAGTGCACTACCCCTATGGACCCTGGTCTAAAGTAGTGCACTACCCCTATGGGCCCTGGTCTAAAGTAGTGCACTACCCCTATGGACCCTGGTCTAAAGTAGTGCACTACCCCTATGGGCCCTGGTCTAAAGTAGTGCACTACCCCTATAGGTCCTGGTCTAAAGTAGTGCACTACCCCTATGGACCCTGGTCTAAAGTAGTGCACTACCCCTATGGGCCCTGGTCTAAAGTAGTGCACTACCCCTATGGGCCCTGGTCTAAAGTAGTGCACTAACCCTATGGGACCTGGTCTAAAGTAGTGCACTATCCCTATGGGCCCTGGTCTAAAGTAGTGCACTACCCCTATGGGCCCTGGTCTAAAGTAGTGCACTAACCCTATGGGCCCTGGTCTAAAGTAGTGCACTAACCCTATGGACCCTGGTCTAAAGTAGTGCACTAACCCTATGGGCCCTGGTCTAAAGTAGTGCACTACCCCTATGGACCCTGGTCTAAAGTAGTGCACTAACCCTATGGACCCTGGTCTAAAGTAGTGCACACTACAGGGAATAGGGAGTCATTTGGGACGCATCCCGACTTGCATCATTATTACATTGCATGGCCTTCAAATGAACACTATACTGTACATGTAGCCAATGAAATCCACCGACCTTCTCATTTGTTCGGTGGTTGCTAAGAAAGTGAGGTAAATTCATGGCCAGGACCAGGACAGCAGTACTGACCTTGAACTCTTGATCAACATGCTCAAACCATAAAGTCAGTAGGTTATCCGACAATAAACTGTCCCTGCATTTAGACAGAATGTACTGTGTTTGTTTCCAAAGAATCAACTGAGAAACTCTTCCAACTTTTGGGCCAAGTGTAATGGTGTTGTGGTAATGGAGAAATGCTCTGTTGCATACTTCGGATGTGAACTGGACCAACAGATGACAGGTGTACTCATGGCTCTGAAGGTCATTGGGAAGGTTCACTCCAGGACAAAGTTCCTGGCAAAGGTAGCCAAGTTCCTAGAAACAGACACTATGAGGACCCTGGCATCATCTCTGATCCAACGTCACTATGACTATGCTTGTATCTCATGGTTCGGTAGCATAAGCAACAATCTGAAGGACAAACTACAAACTGCCCAAAACAAACTAATGAGAATTATACTCAAGCTCAGCCCTTAGGACACACATTCGTCCTAATCATTTCAGGAAACTGAACTGGCTTCCAGTTGATCTCCAGGCAGAGTAGATCAAACTGTTGATGGTTTTTAAAGTTATAGATGGCCTTGCCCCAAGTTACAGGTCTGGCTATTTGAATGTCATTAGACTCTCCTAGAATGACATCAGAGCCAGTGTTGCCAATAGCAGCAGACTGCTGTGCTATAGGAGCCTGACGGAAAAAGCTATTTCCTTAACACTGGTGCAGAGGAATGGAATGGTGTACCAAAACATATACAAAAAATCCATCACTTACGCCAGGGAATTTTAAGATAAACCTTAAGAAATGATTTATGGGCAAAATCCTTTAAAACTGCACAGGCTTAGAGAGGGTATAAATTGTTTAGAATAAATGTTACTTGGTAACCTATTTTATTCCTTTCACGGTTTCCTCCTTATTGATAAGATGTATACTGAACAGAAATATAAAACGCAATGTGTAAAGTGTTTGGTCCCCGTGTTTCATGAGCTGAAATTAAAGATCTCAGACATGTTCCAGAAGAACAAAAATAAGCTTTAATTCTCTCAAATTTTATGCACAAATTTGTTTACACCCCCTTGTTTGAGAGTATTTCTCCTTTGCCAAGAGAATCCATCCACCTGACAGGCGTGGCATATCAAGAAGCTGATTAAATAGCATGATCATTACACAGGTGAACCTTGTGCTGGGGTACAATAAATATTGTCCTGGAATATTCTAATCGAGTGAGAGAGACTTTGTCATTTCTTCAAACAATCATCTTGATTAAATATTGAATAATTATTGCAATAATGAGACTGGTCGACCCCACACCCTTGAGTGTTGGACTGAGTAACCTAACCTTTACACAAATGCAGAGTACTATGTATAGCTGACACTAACGACGCTCATTCATGGTTTGTTCAACCACCCTCATGCAGACCAAGGAGCATCATAAGCCACTCTGGGTTCATCCTGTCATTATATACACGTGGGTTGTTGTCTTGACCCCACCCTGGCTTAGTTTCCCAGTTACAAGGATGATTTTGAGACAATGAGGGATTGTTCTACTCCTAATCTATCCCTAGTAAAACACATTCTTGTCTATGTAATGCAGTCTTTAAGTCAGTTGTCAGCTCAAGCCATCTCTAGTGATCATACGCCCAGATTAGCTGCAGGGAACTAGAGTGGAGACCATAAAAACACAGACAGAAATATCTTCCTATAAGTTAAGTGTTACTTGCTAACTATTAATATCAAACAAATCAGGTAAATACCCATTTTTTCTCTCACAATGTGCAGTTTTGTCACACAACACAATGCCAAAGATATCTCAAGTTTTCAGAGAGCGTACAATTGGCTTGCTGACTGCAGGAATGTCCACCAGACATTGGTAGCATCCAAAGTCATTTTAGAGAATTTGGCAGTATGTCTAACCGGCATCACAGCAGCAATGTAATGAAGAGAGTCCCCCATGGTGGCGGTGGGGGTATGGGGAGGCACAAGCTACAGACGACGAACACATTGCATTTTATCAACGGCAATTTGCATGCACAGAGATACCGTGACGAGATCCTGAGGTCCATTGTCGTGCCATTCATCCGCCGCCATCACCTCATGTTTCAGCATAATAATGCACGGCCCCATGTCACAAGGATCTGTACACAATTCCAGGAAGCTGAAAATGGCCCAGTTCTTCCATGGCCTGCATACTCACCAGACATGTCACCCTTTGAGCATGTTTGGGATGCTCTGTATTGACGTCTACGACAACGCGTTCCAGTTCCTGCCAATATCCAGCAACTTCGCACATCCATTGAAGAGGAATGGGACAACATTCCACAAGCCACAATCAACAGCCTGATCAACTCTATGTGAAGGAGATGTGTCTCGCTGCATGAGGCAAATGGTGGTCACACCAGATACTGACTGGTTTTCTGATCCAGGCCCCTACCTTTTCTTTTCAAGGTGTCTGTGACCAACAGATACAGTGGGGCAAAAAAAGTATTTAGTCAGCCACCAATTGTGCAAGTTCTCCCACTTAAAAAGATGAGAGAGGCCTGTAATTTTCATCATAGGTACACTTCAACTATGACAGACAAAATTAGAAAAAAAATCCAGAAAATCACATTGTAGGATTTTTAATGAATTTATTTGCAAATTATGGTGGTGGCTGATTGGTGGCTGACTAAATACTTTTTTTGCCCCACTGTATCTGTATTCTCAGTCATGTGAAATCCATTGATTAGAGCATAATTTATTTATTTAAATTGTCTGATTTCCTTATATGAACTGTAACTCAGTATGTTGGGTTAATATTTTTTGTCAGTAGATTTGGGATTTTGTTTTTCATTTTATAATCATTTTGTTTTCATTTATTTTCATGTGGATCACAATTGCAGCGTTGAGAAAAAGTACCCAATTGTCATATTTGGGTAAAAGTAAAGATATCTTAATAAAAAAATAACTGAATTAAAAGGGAAAGTCACCCAGTAAAATACCACTTCAGAAAAAGTATTTGGTTTTAAATATACTTACGAATTAAAAGTAAATATAATTTCCAAAATAAACTTATGCATCAAAACAAAAAATATAAATAATTTCAAATTCCTTATATTAAGCAAACCAGGTGGCACAATTTTTTATTTATTTACTGATTAATAGGAGGTAAGACCCCGATGCAAACCCTGTCGAAGTAACAGTGTTTATTACAGCAACAGAGGCAAAGGTACAGGACTGCAGGCAGGCTCCGGGTCAGGCAGAGTGGTCAGGTTCAGGCAGAGGGGTCAGGGTCAGGCAGAGGGGTCAGGGTCAGGCAGAGGGGTCAGGGTCAGGCAGAGGGGTCAGGTTCAGGCAGAGGGGTCAGGGTCAGGCAGAGGGGTCAGGGTCAGGCAAGGGTCAAAAACCAGGAGGGCAAGAAAGAGAGCGGCTGGGGAAAAACCCAGGCGCTGGCAGGACAACCGCTGGTAAGCAAGACAAACTGGCAACAGACAAATAGAAAACACAGGTATAAGTACACAGGGGATAATGGCGAAGATGGGCAACACCTGGAGGGGGGTGGAGACAAGCACAAAGAGAGGTGAAACAGATCAGGGCTTGACACTGATAGCCAGGGGCACACTCCAACACTCAGACATCCTTTACAAACTAAGAATTTGTGTTTAGTGAGTCCACCAGATCAGAGGCAATAGGGATGACCAGGGATGTTCTCTTGATAAGTGTGTGAATTGGTCCTGTTAAGCATTCAAAATGTAACGAGTACTTTTGGGTGTCATGGAAAATGTATGGAGTACAAAGTAGATTATTTTCTTTAAGAATGTAGTGAAGTAAAAGTAAAAGTTGTCAAAAATATAAATAGTAAAGACTTTAGTACTTTTACACCAATGCAAATACATTTTTAAACATCCTCTGATTTTATTGTACTGTGTCCTCATGTATTTATTTAACCTTTGTTTAACTAGGCAAGGCAGTTAATTAAGAACAAATTCTTAATTTCAATGACAGCCTAGGAATAGTGGGTTGAGTGCCTTGTTCAGGGGCAGAACGACAGATTTTTTCCTTGTCAGGTCAGTGATTCGATCTTGAAACATTTTGGTTACTAGTCCAACGCTCTAACAACTAGGCTACCTGCTGGTTACTAGTCCAACGCTCTAACCACTAGACTACCTGCTGGTTACTAGTCCAACGCTCTAACAACTAGGCTACCTGCTGGTTACTAGTCCAACGCTCTAACCACTAGACTACCTGCTGGTTACTAGTCCAACACTCTAACCACTAGACTACCTGCTGGTTACTAGTCCAACGCTCTAACCACTAGGCTACCTGCTGGTTACTAGTCCAACACTCTAACCACTAGGCTACCTGCTGGTTACTAGTCCAACACTCTAACCACTAGGCTACCTGCTGGTTACTAGTCCAACACTCTAACCACTAGACTACCTGCTGGTTACTAGTCCAACGCTCTAACCACTAGGCTACCTGCTGGTTACTAGTCCAACACTCTAACCACTAGGCTACCTGCTGGTTACTAGTCCAACGCTCTAACAACTAGGCTACCTGCTGGTTACTAGTCCAACGCTCTAACCACTAGACTACCTGCTGGTTACTAGTCCAACACTCTAACCACTAGACTACCTGCTGGTTACTAGTCCAACACTCTAACCACTAGACTACCTGCTGGTTACTAGTCCAACGCTCTAACCACTAGGCTACCTGCTGGTTACTAGTCCAACACTCTAACCACTAGGCAACCTGCAGCTTCATGTATGGTTGTGTTGTGTTGAAAATGATCAAAAATAAACAAATTCAGAAAATTCTTATGAGCCACCAATTTTCTGATGTAATTATTATTTGAATATAGGTAGTATTTTACAGTATATATAATAAAGACATGGTTAATCCTTTTTAGTTGTTGTTTCAGGGTAATACACCACATACCTGTTCCAACTTAAAGTAATTGGGTTTTGCGAACGGGGGATGGAAAAGTGAATCCCTGTTACCATGTCCATCCCTTTATTATCTTGGTGGTCCAGGCACTCTCTGATAATAGAGAAAAAAAAAAGACAAATCTAGTCTATAATCCATATGCAAATTCCATACATGTTGACAATGGGGGGGGGGGGGGGGGGGGGGCTATTAACATAGTTCTGAGAGACATCTTAGTATTTCCCTCTTATTTGGCCCCTATTACTCTGCTAACGACTTGATGTTTTCTCCCACCCAAAATGTCTATGATATTATCATCATGACATAACTATTTTATACCTTTTATGTAATATACCTGAATGCGTTACTGGTGTTCCTTCTTCTGCTCTTTTCAACCAATCCAGGAAGTGTGGAGGAGTTAAGATGGAGTGTCACCAGAGAAGAAGAGAAGAAGAGGAGAAAGGGATAACTGGGGCCTAAATCTGTCTTCACCAGCAGGTGGTGTTTTTTTCCCGCTCACCAAGCAAGGAGTTGTTGCATGGAGGTCAATAACCATGTTTCCATCCAGTTTGAATGCGTGTAAAGTCATATCGTGTATATATATATATATATATATATATATATATATATATATTTTTTTTTTAATCACAGCTGTGATGCAAACAGGAAGTTTTGGTACAATTGTATAAATTCCAGAAAGATAATTTGTCTGTTCGACACTGTGGGACATTTTTTTGTGTCGGTAAAATAAATGATGCATATATCGGTGGAAACACTTTTATGTGCAAATGTTGATATAATAACCTTCATATGAATGTAAACTTGGAGTCACACTACAGGGAAACCCTGGTCTAGAGCACACGACTTGCCAAAACCACAGCGGTCACACTCCCTATATCACTGCAACATTTCTTTGTGAGAAAACTGTTGAAAATGCAATGAAAACCCATTTAATTTGTATTTTTTTATTCGGCATGCATACAAGGGAATTGAATCACAAAAGGTATTTTTATGTGCACTTCGGAATATTCATAAGAAAAATATGTTGCCAATAGGATGGAAACCAAGCTAACAAAAAAAGTATGGATTATTCGCACTGGGTCTACGTGTGGCTTGTTGTGGTCGAATAGAAGATTCGTAACACTGGGGCCCCACAAGGGTGTGTGCTCAGCCCACTCCTGTACTCCCTGTTCACCCACGACTGCGTGGCCATGCACGCCTCTAATGCAATCATGAAGTTCGCAGACGACACAACAGTAGTGGGCTTGATCACCAACAACGACCAGACAGCCTATAGGGAGGAGGTGAGGGCTCTCTGTGTGGTGTCAGGAAAACAACCTCTCACCTAAAGGTCAGCAAAACAAAGGAGATGATCAATGGCTTCAGGAAACAGGAGAGGGAGCACCCCCCTGTCCACATCGAAGGGACAGCAGTGGAGAAGGTGGAAAGTTTTAAGTTCCTTGGCGTACACATCACAGACAAACCGAAATGGTCCCCCTACACAGACAGTGTGGTGAAGAAGGCACAACAGCGCCTGGTCAACCTCAAGAGGCCGAAGAAATTTGGCCTGTCACCCAAAACCCTGACAAACTTTTACAGATGCACAATCGAGAGTATCCTGTCGAGCTGTATCACAGCCTGGTACTGCAACTGCACCGCCCTCAACTGCAAGGCTCTCCAGAGGGTGGTGAGGTCTGCACAACGCATCACAGGGAGCAAAATACTTACCTTCCGTGACACCTACACCACCCGATGTCACAGGAAGGCCAAAAAGATCATCAAGCACGTCAACCACCCGAGCCACTGCGTGTTCACATCGCTACCATCCAGAAGGCGAGGTCAGTACAGGTGCATCAAAGCTGGGACCGAGAAATTGAGAAACAGCTTATATCTCAAGGCCATCAGACTGCTAAACAGCAATCACTAACTCAGAGGCTGCTGCCTACATTGAGACCCAATTACTGGACACTTTAATAAATGGATCACTGGTCACTTTACACAATGCACATAATGCCATTTTAATAATGTTTACATATCTTACATTACTCATATCACATGTATATACTGTATTTTATACCATCTACTGCACCTTGCCTATGTCGCTCGGCCATCGCTCATCCATATACTTATATGTACATATTCTCATTCACCCCTTTAGATTTGTGTCATTAGGTAGTTGTTGGGGAATTGTTAGATTACATGTTATTAGATATTACTGCACTGTTGGAACTAGAAGCACAAGCATTTCGCAACATTCACATTAACATCTGCTAACCATGTGTATGTGACCAATAAAAATTTGATTTGATTTAGCTAGGTCGTTACAAGTGTATTGATAAGTGTACTGATGCAGACTGCATCACATCTGGCTGTGATTGGGAGTCCCATAGGGCGGCACACAATTGGCCCAGCGTTGTCCAGGTTTGGCTGGGTAGGCCGTCATTGTAAATAAGAATTTGTTCTTAACTGACTCGTCTAGTTTAATAAAGGTTTAATAAAAATTAAAAAATAAATACCGTGACATCCCGGCAATTTTGAGAAAAACACTGTATATCGCAGTTGTCTTCACTTGTCACTAGTTACCACAGCCACAAAATCATTAACCCCGTTTATTTCTGCATTGTCACTTCTTAAAATGTGATTTTAAACCTAACATTAACCTTATGGCTGACCTTAATACAGCACTCTTTGACTTTGTGGCTGCTGTAACTAGTGGAAACCGTTGTGCCTGTTGTTCATACGCGTGTCCGCTCTCTCGTTGGCTAGAATGGTCCAACCTAATCTTGCCTCGTTAGAGCACAGATTGAACAATGAGACAGATATTTCACTGGATGTTTAAATGTGAAGCATCCGCTAGCGTTTACACCCACTACCAAATATGGTATATGGTTTAAATATTAAATACTACCAAATATGGTTTACACCCACGGGCAGCGGGAGAAGATTGAACAAGATGGATTTTGGCCGACATTCTGCAAATGTTCTCAGCGATGAAACGTTTGATCTCAATACAGTTTGATGTTCCCAAAACTAGAATATGTTATGGACAGAGTGGACTGCGATTTTTATACTTTACCATTTGCAAAAGTTGTTTTATTTAAAATCATGTTGTTTAGAAAGAGTGCAAAGCAAAGGCGAATTGAGTTATTGCACACGCGCACTTCACAAAGTAGGCGTTCCCTAACGGAAATATGCAGATGAGGCTAGAGAACGCGCCAATAGGATCTCACTAGCTCGTCTTTAGCTCTGCCCCCCTCCTTTGCTTGTTTTTCCCACTGTGGCGCATTTATTCCCATCGGAAACGACCAGCTGTGGTTTATATTGGTTAGAGCAAGAAGGGGGTAGCTGCATCCCAATATGGTGACCGGGGAATGGACGAGTGGGTGTGTCGAAAGGAAAGTAGTGGGCGTGTGGAAAAGTGTGTGGAAAGCACACCCTGCGACTATAGGTTATGGTAATTTCTAGACAACTGGGTCAGTGATCTTCTTGTCGGAAAATCGAAACTCTACAGAGTTCCCGAGTTGGATGACCGTTCAAAAAGATTTTTCCCAGTCAGAGCTCGTTTTTCCCCAGTTCCCAGTTGTCTTGAACGCACTGAAGTCGGATATTTCCGAGTTCACAGTTGTTTTGAAAGCTACATATAGTGTGTGAATTTGTTGCTGGACTGGCAGACAACGTTCAGTCGGAACCGCGCATACATTTTTTAATTCGGTGTGTTTCTGAGGACGATTTCAGGATAGGAGCGCTTGCGTTTAGTTCTACATAAGGAGATAACTACAAGATAATATTTTGGGATTGTTTTGCGGTTGAATCTTTTTGAAAAGCCTACAGAATGAAGTCTAAAAATACAGTAATGGGAAAGTTCCTATGTTAATCACGAAGAAGAGGTGATTACTGATGATTTCGGATTTACGAAGTAGGAATTCGTATTTTTAGGAAAATATCCTGCATAGGCTACGCGAGGAATAATATTGTTTCTTCATATGAGTCGTCCCATATCCTCTGTCCCGAGTTTTATTCAAAGTTGAAAAACCAAGATGGCGGCGGATTCCCTACAGGTAAGAACTCTGCAACCTAAACGCTTTGTCTTACAACAGTTTGTGGGCCTATAATGACATCTTTCGTTTTCAGGTCATGGTTATTTCTGTAAAGGACTGGCCTTGGTAGGAATTTGTTTATACCTCGTTACCCTGTGTCCAGCTGTAGTGTTAGACAAAATGTGATTGTATCCCTTTGCATAATCCCTCCCTAGCCTATTTTGTTTGATTGCTTCTTAAAGCGGAAGTGAAATTATTCACGTGATCAATAAAGTAATATGCCCTAATCTCTGTTACTCAGATTATGTCAAACCAATCTCTGTCTCTGTCTGTGGGTGTGACAGTTTGTTTAAGGCACCCCATAGAGCTGGGTCATATGGACAAAAATCGTTATTGCGATAAACGTATTGAATTATAACGATATATTGAACGAAAAGATTATAACATTAATGTGCACCATCGTTTTATTTTATTTTTTATGACCCTTACAACTACTACTTTGAATGTTATACCTATCAATTGTCATATGAACAATCACCTATATTAGAAAAGTTATTTCTGTTCAAACTTCACGTTTCTCTGGTAGGGCTCTATAGGTTATTTATCGTTATGAATCAGCAAAATGTCCACCAACTGACCACCTAGGATAGCCCCGCTATTGTTATTTACTGCGGCTCTTAAAATGATTTATCTCTTGTTCTTTTTTTAAAAGGTATTTTCTTAACCTCATTGTTGGTTAATTAAGGGCTTGTAAAGTAAGCATTTCACCTGTTGTATTTCGGCGCATGTGACAATACAATTGGATTTGATTCATTAACTTCAGGTGACTAGAGTATAGCTCTTTGGGTTCAGAGCAGTGAGGGGAGAGCAGAGGGCAAGGGGGTTATGGAAGAGGTTTTACAAACAAGGAAGTGGATTGTTCCTCTTGTGGTTATCAAGAACATGGAATTCCAACAGTTGGGGATGTATATCCTCTGAGTTAGGCCTTTATGAATGACTTGGTACAATCTCTGCCATTTGGTCTGGAGGGGCACTTTAGGGTTGTGTTGAATGTGACCTCGTTCCCCAGGCTAACTTGCTACTGGGCATTTCCATGTAAAACAGGGGTGTCAAAGTCAAATGGACGGAGGGCCAAATAAAAAAATCAGCTACAAGACGAGGGCCGGACTGTTCGAATGTTCATTGAAAAATTTTTAAATGACGCATATAGTCTAGTGAACCTAATTGAACCTACTGAAAACCTAACAAATATATTACAATATGATCAGATAAATAAAGCAATATTTTCTTATGGCTCTGTCAGTAATCTTTAATTTTCAACAGACACAAAAGACAAATTTCCTTTATATAAATATCCCCATAACATGAACATTAAATGAAAGAAACCGGTATTCAAGGCACCATCAGTAGACTATATTTTCTATTTTAGCAAAAGTGGGCTAAATTTACTTCAAAGAAAAAACAATAATAGCAATTTTCTATCATCCACTCAACTGAAATATTTTTAAAATATAATTGGATTGAAATACAAAAAAATAAAGTGCAAAAATCTATTAATCAAAAACAACACTTTGTTTAAGGAGAAGTAACATGCAGTGAAAACAAATATTAAATTTTAACTTTTAAACTTGAACTGAGTAAAAACTCTAAATATGTGATTGCACAGTAATGTTCACTTGTTTGAGGTTGAGGGTGATACTTGGTGGTGTCCCATCTTTTCCACAAGTTCATCAATGTTCGGGGTAAGGCTCTGAGCTGAAGAAATCCTCAGAATTGAGTGGAGGTGTTCAGCAGTAAGTCGACTTCTGTGTGATGTTTTGTTCAGGTTCATCAAAGAAAACAGTTGTTCACACAGGTATGTGCTGCCAAACATAGACAACGTTTGAGCAGCCTGGATGCGCAGCTGGGGCATTGTGCCGGGGAGGAAACGGGCGAACTCCGCAGCACCCACTGCCGCATATTTTGCCCTCAGTGCATCATTGCATTGGAGGTCAATCAACTCCATTTGGAGGTTTGGTGGTGAGCTTTCCACGTCAACAGCAAATGGGTTACCGAGCAGTTCCAACCTGCTTTTTTGTGCTTCAAAGTCAGCAAATCGGCGTCGAAAGTCAGCGGCAAGCATACCTATTTTATCAGCCAACTGTGTGCTCGGGAACGCACTGGTAGAGAGCTTCTCTTTCATGGTCTGGCAGCTGGGAAAGTGGCTCAAATTTTCTTTCCGCATCTGCGTCTCCCACAGAGTCAGTTTGGTTTTAAATGCCTTCACTGTACTGTACATATCAGAGATGACACGATCCCGACCCTGCAGCTGCAAGTTTATTGCATTCAGATGACTCGTAATGTCACACAGAAAAGCCATTTCACACAGAAACATTTCGTCTCGGAGTTGTGTTGTGTCTTTCCCTTTGCTGTCCAAGAACTCCGTCAGAAATGCCTTGAACTGGCGGTGATTCAAACCTTTGGCTCTGATAAAGTTAACTGTGCGCGTGATGATGCTCATTACATGCTCCATTTTCAAGGCTTTACCGCACAACGCTTCCTGGTGTATGATACAATGATAAGCTGTCAGCTCACCTGTCGCGTTTTCCTCTTGCATCTTTTCCCGTATCTTCGCCACCAGTCCGCTCCTGTGTCCACACATCGCAGGTGCTCCGTCGGTTGTCAAACCCACGAGTTTTTCCCAAGGCAGCTCCATCTCATTTACACATCTTGACACCTCTTCATACAAATCATGCCCCGTAGTTGTGCCATGCATAGGACGTAAAGCCAAAAACTCCTCTGTCACGCTTAGGTTGGAGTCCACTCCGCGGATGAAAATTGACAACTGGGCAATGTCAGAAATGTCGGTGCTCTCATCCACAGCCAAGGAATATGCAATAAAATCTTTTCCCTTTTTCACAAGCTGCTCTTTTAGATTGATGGACAACTGGTCTACTCTCTCGGCAATGGTGTTTCTGCTCAGACTCACATTTAAAAAGAGTTGCCTTTTTTCTGGGCAAACTTCGTCACAAACTTTAATCATGCAGTTTTTGATGAAATCCCCCTCCGTAAATGGCCGGGCTGATTTAGCGATCTCTTCTGCCAAAATAAAACTGGCCTTGACAGCAGCCTGGCCTTGTGATTTGGCTTTTTTGAACAGAGCCTGTCGAGATTTGAGGCCTCGTTTTAATTCCTCTGCCTTTTGTAGCCTTTGTTCCATGTCCATATTCTTGTTTTTGTCCGCGTGTTTCGTTTCATAATGTCGTCTCAGATTATACTCTTTCAGTACCGCCACACTTTCTCCACACAGAAGACACACAGGTTTTCCAGCTACCTTCGTGAACATATACTCCGACTCCCACCTTGTTTGAAACCCCCGGTTCTCAGTATCCACCTTCCGTTTTGCCATTTTTGATGGGTATCTGAAAGTTAATTTTACTGTGATGCTGACGACTGCTGTGCCAATAAATATTGAAATGAAGCAGCCTACTGCTCGGTGCGTCACCTTTGCATTGTGGGAAATGTAGTATTGGTGCGTGTAAAAGATCTGCGGGCTGCCGGCTTGCTGCGGGCCGGTTCTAATAATAAATCAAGATCATCCCAGGGGCCGTAAAAAACCTTCTTGCGGGCCGGATGTGGCCCGCGGGCCTTGACTCTGACATATGTGAT
>NW_027258936.1:42500-46687 GCF_045791955.1 Oncorhynchus clarkii lewisi | reverse complement strand
TCTGTTGGAAAGTTCATCTGAACATCTCTTTGTGTCCCTGGAGTCTTTCGAGGTTAGAATAGTACTTCAGAGTGCCATTCAGAAATGTTTTTATTGATGAGATGTTTTCGGGGATTGTCGGTCTTCGCATTCCAGGTCGACATCAATTCTAGCTGCAGACTAGTAATTAGTATAGAAGATTTGCTCTTATTCTGTCGATATCGATAGTCTCAGAATTTAACCATTTCCACCAGTCCAGCCAATGCTCCACGTGGTTTGGTTAGGAATTCAACAACCGTTACAACCTTAGCTCCCTCAGATGACAGAGGAATGCAAGGTCTCTTCTCAAACCTTAGCCCTCTCGGTAATCGGGACGCATGGTCTGCAGATGATTTCTCTAGGTGGGTTTTTTATTCGTAACTGAAGAAAAGGCTGTCCCATGATGCCAAATCAATGTCTGTGCTCATGCGGGCCAATGACTTAGTTAACTTTAAAGGGAATTGGATTCTCTTTCATAAAAACAGTTTAAAATCACATTACATGATTTCACAAATAGTTTCATCTTTACTCATTCATTTTATACAATAATTAGATACAAATCTCATAACGGAGACTCTTGTATAAACATAGTTATGGTAATGTGGCTGTATTGTCTCTCAATGTGGTCATAAACATTAAACACAATGGACCGGTCGGAGCTGGATTCTCCATCGACCGTTTACACATTCTCCAAAACATGGACATTGTTCCGTTCTCAAGTTCTGTGATGTAGAAGGAGTTCCTTTGTTCTCTCTATGAACCCTCTCTCTATACTGCATGGCCCTGAGGAGAGTCTCCTCATGGAATTTACGACCTGAGATAACAGAGCCTGAGTGTAGGAGGGAGAGAGGGGTGGTGAGAGAGAGGGGGAGGGTACTCGCTATACCCAAAGAGGGCCACATTATGACACTAATATTGCCATACCTGTATCGTGACAACCCTAGGAAGGAGTACACACCGTGGCTGTACTGTATCGTCGAGCTGAACTTTGACCCTTCTAACTCCTCCTCTTCTTGCTTCTCCTGCCCCTCTGGACCAATGGCTGAGCATGTTCTTACACACCACTTCTTCAGGTAACCAATCAGCTCCTCCACATTGACGCTGTTCTTCATTCCTGCAGGGAAAAGAAGCAGGAGCCGGACTGATGGCGCCATTTTGATTAGTCGTTTTTTTTGTTGTTATAGTACTTACACACTTTCTTACCCAGAATCCTGGTGAACTCGCTGGCGATCCAGATAGCTGACGTGTCCCAAGTAGACTGTACACCTCAGGTGAGAACTTTGTCACCAAGTCTTCCTTCTCCCTCCCCCTGCCCCCTGTCCCTGACTGCAGACAATAGGCCAGCACCCAGGGAAGGCGGGACAGGAGGTGGGAGAAGGAAGACTTGGTGCTCGTCTAGAATATTGTATCTGTTAAAATCGGAATGAGTTCAGTAGTTGTTTAGAGGAAAACTGAATCATGTGAATTAACAACTGATTGGAAGAGATGAATGAAATGTGATAATGCTCAGTATCACATCTCTATGTGGCATCATATGACTCAGTAGACATGAATGGTAGAAGACCATCACTTCTCCCAGCTAAAGTAGCTGCAACTCCACAGGCCAATGGCCTACATCTAGATAGTAAAGTATTAAAACATTACACGCGTAAGGCGGTGCACAGCCTGAGGGCCAGAGGAGACAGACAGACAGACAGACAGACAGACAGACAGACAGACAGACAGACAGAAATGACAGTGGGAGGGAGGACCGGGTGAGAATTCAATTCTGTCCTGTCCTTTCAATGGGACTGCATTTCTGTTCATTAAATAGAGCACTTCCACGTCCTGGATTTCAAATTATTAGAAGAAAGTACACACAGATGCAAAAAAAATGAAGGGAGAGGAGTGAAAATACAAGTGAGTAGTCGTTAGATTGAGAAAAAGAACAAATGGATTTCTCAAAACCTAACTCCCTCAAACACAGCAGAGATTGGGCTGGATTAGGGCGTCTCGGTGGCAGATTGCAGGGATTGGGCTGGATTAGGGCGTGTGTGTGTGTGTGCGTGTGTGTGTGTGTACATTTGTGAATGTTTTTGTCATACTTTGGGTGAGTGCAGAGGGTTCAGTGACAGAGGAGGAGAGGACTGCGTTACCCAGTGTTCCAGTGTGACAGAGGAGAGGACTGAGTTACCCAGTGTTCCAGTGTGACAGAGGAGAGGACTGAGTTACCCAGTGTTCCAGTGTGACAGAGGAGAGGACTGAGTTACCCAGTATTCCAGTGTGACAGAGAGAGGACTGAGTTACCCAGTGTTCCAGTGTGACAGAGGAGAGGACTGAGTTACCCAGTGTTCCAGTGTGACAGAGGAGGAGAGGACTGAGTTACCCAGTGTTCCAGTGTGACAGAGAGAGGACTGAGTTACCCAGTGTTCCAGTGTGACAGAGGAGGAGAGGACTGAGTTACCCAGTGTTCCAGTGTGACAGAGGAGAGGACTGAGGTACCCAGTGTTCCAGTGTGACAGAGAGAGGACTGAGTTACCCAGTGTTCCAGTGTGACAGAGGAGAGGACTGAGTTACCCAGTGTTCCAGTGTGACAGAGCAGAGGACTGAGTTACCCAGTGTTCCAGTGTGACAGAGGAGAGGACTGAGTTACCCAGTGTTCCAGTGTGACAGAGGATGAGAGGACTGAGTTACCCAGTGTTCCAGTGTGACAGAGGAGAGGACTGAGTTACCCAGTGTTCCAGTGTGACAGAGGAGAGGACTGAGTTACCCAGTGTTCCAAGTTGGTTTCCAGTAGCTCCAGCAGGGTTTGTCTATGCTCCACAAGGACAGGAGCAGGCAGCTGAGCCGTGACCAGGGAGAGGGGCTCGTGGCTGGTGTAGTCATCTAGAACGCACCCCTCCTCTGGTTCTCTGGCACTGCCTGCTCCTCATGGCCACAACTCAATCTCCACGGCCCACGGACTGGAGACCTGGGAGAGAGGGGAGGATGGAGGGGGAGAGAGAGATAGAAACAAGGACAGGGGATGGAGTTGATTAGAGAGATAGTCAATCTCAGATGTGTGGACCTGTGAGTGACTCGGCCACAACAGAGGAGGTCTGTAGTTGTGTTTGGGAGGGCTGGGTTGGACCAGACGAAACCGTTAAATTTATTTCATCACATAAGAATGAGGAAGCCGTCAAATGAATCACAAGTGAATCCCATTGACGATCCCTTTCCTCCCCAGGGTCTAAAACAGACATTATTAATCTATCGCCTAAAAGAGTGCTTTACATCAGTCACCTCTGAGGCATGTCCATCCATTAAGCATGGGAAGATTAGTCATGCCTTGGAAACAGTCCTATGTTATGTTCATCTCTAAGGCATTCATAAATCACTTTAGCCTTAGTCAATAGTCATTGCTGCTGATGTGTGACTCAATGATATCCTATTCATATGATACTTTTAACCAGAGCACTATGTGTGGAATCTGTTGATCATCTATAGACTATTCTAACCTTAGCCCCTAGCCAGTCACCACATCCACAAACAGGACTTCTGATGTACTGGTAAATACCACCCACAGTTTCTGGTGGGTTCTAACTGGCTCATGGTCACTAGGCAACCAGTCAATATTGTGTCTGTTAACACAGATCAAAACCTTTTAACTCACACTACCGGTCAAATGTTTTACAACACCTACTCATTCAAGGGTTTTTCTTTATTTTTTACTATTTTCTACATTGTAGAAAAATAGTGAAGACATCAAAACTATGAAATAACACATATGGAATCATGTAGTAACCAAAAAAGTGTTAAACAAATTCTTCAAAGTAGCCACCCGTTGCCTTGATGACAGCTTCGCATACTCTTGGCATTCTCTCAACCAACTTCACCTGGAATGTTTTTCCAACAGTCTTGAAGGAGTTCAGATTTTAGTAAGGTTCGACATACCAATTAGGATCTGGCAAAAAATCGTTGAATCAGTTATAGAACACATTGCTCTTTATAGTTGTGAGGTCTGAGGTCCGCTCACCAACTAAGAATTCACAAAATGGGACAAACACCAAATTGAGACTCTGCATGCAGAATTCTGCAAAAATATCCTCTGTGTACAACGTAAAACACCAAATAATGCATGCAAAGCAGAATTAGGCCGATACCCGCTAATTATAAAAATAAAAAAACGAAAAACGAAAAAATGAAAACAT
>NW_027258936.1:35000-37500 GCF_045791955.1 Oncorhynchus clarkii lewisi | reverse complement strand
ATACACCTTCCACCGCCATGCTGAAAACAACTCCTCAGTGGGGTTGGGATCATACACCTTCCACCGCCATGCTGAAAACAACTCCTCAGTGGGATTGGGATCATACACCTTCCACCACCATGCTGAAAACAACTCCTCAGTGGGATTGGGATCATACACCTTCCACCACCATGCTGAAAACAACTCCTCAGTGGGGTTGTGATCATACACCTTCCACCACCATGCTGAAAATAACTCCTCAGTGGGGTTGGGATCATACACTTTCCACTGCCATGCTGAAAACAACTCCTCAGTGGGATTGGGATCATACACCTTCCACCGCCATGCTGAAAACAACTCCTCAGTGGGATTGGGATCATACACCTTCCACCACCATGCTGAAAACAACTCCTCAGTGGGATTGGGATCATACACCTTCCACCGCCATGCTGAAAACAACTCCTCAGTGGGATTGGGATCATACACCTTCCACCACCATGCTGAAAACAACTCCTCAGTGGGATTGGGATCATACACCTTCCACCACCATGCTGAAAACAACTCCTCAGTGGGGTTGGGATCAGACACCTTCCACCACCATGCTGAAAACAACTCCTCGGTGGGGTTGTGATCATACACCTTCCATGCTGAAAACAACTCCTCAGTGGGATTGGGATCATACACCTTCCACCACCATGCTGAAAACAACTCCTCAGTGGGGTTGGGATCATACACCTTCCACCGCCATGCTGAAAACAACTCCTCAGTGGGGTTGTGATCATACACCTTCCATGCTGAAAACAACTCCTCGGTGGGGTTGGGATCAGACACCTTCCACCGCCATGCTGAAAACAACTCCTCAGTGGGGTTGTGATCATACACCTTCCACCGCCATGCTGAAAACAACTCCTCAGTGGGGTTGTGATCATACACCTTCCACCGCCATGCTGAAAACAACTCCTCAGTGGGGTTGTGATCATACACCTTCCACCGCCATGCTGAAAACAACTCCTCAGTGGGGTTGGGATCATACACCTTCCACCGCCATGCTGAAAACAACTCCTCAGTGGGGTTGTGATCATACACCTTCCACCGCCATGCTGAAAACAACTCCTCAGTGGGGTTGTGATCATACACCTTCCACCGCCATGCTGAAAACAACTCCTCAGTGGGGTTGGGATCATACACCTTCCACCGCCATGCTGAAAACAACTCCTCAGTGGGGTTGTGATCATACACCTTCCACCGCCATGCTGAAAACAACTCCTCAGTGGGGTTGTGATCATACACCTTCCACCGCCATGCTGAAAACAACTCCTCAGTGGGGTTGAGAAATGGTGGGAGATAGAGAATTGTAAACCAGGGATGGTCATGGAACCAGTTACGGACCTGAGCAGCCCAATGGAAACACATTGTCCCAAATTATAACATACATTTGCTTCTCAAGGATCACCTGGTGTCTCTCTGCTCAGGGTCACCTGGTGTCTCTCTGCTCAGGGTCACCTGGTGTCTCTCTGCTCTGGCTGAAAAAAGATTGTCATGTAAAGTGTTCAGGGAATGAAGGAGATGGGCAGTGTTGTATGGTCCAAGGGTGGCATGGCAGTGGAGGACCCCATTGTGGCTCATAGTTGCTCATATGGTGAAATTTCCCCTGCACTGGCCAGGTACCTCAATGATGGCACGTTGACCAATGATGTTCCTTCCTTTCCTCCTCGTCTTCACTAAATTAAATCCAGCCTCATCTATGAATGTGAGTTCCTGGGGGATGGGACTTACATCCAACTCCATGAATCTCTGAAATGACAGTAAATACTGTAATTGCTGTCCAGTAAAGTTCAGTGGCAACATCAATGAGTCTCTAATGTTTCTAGAGTGTAATACCAGAACATTATAGTGCAGTACCTGCACACATTCATACTGTTTTTCCTTCACTCTTTGGAAATCACTTTCAAATGGGACTCTGTATATTTGCTTAATCTTGAGATGGGGTTTCTTAAGGATGTGGGTTATGGTTGATAAGCTCACTCTGATGTTATGGAAGATGGCAGGGTTTTCAATAATCTATGGTTGTATTTCCCGCAGTCTCATGGCATTATGTTTACCTGCCATTTACACAATGGCAGCCTCCTGTTGGTCTGTAAATAGGAGCGTTCTACCGCCACCCGGTGGTCGTCTTTCAGTTCTACAAAAACAGGCTCTCTCAAGGTCAGACCATGGTTGGCCACATGGTCCACCAAGGTCACACACATTTCATCAGAGATCACTCTCCTTGTTCTTCCTCTTCCTCCACCTCTACCTCGCTCTGCCAAGTTTGCTTCCATTGTTCTCCAAGCACAGGAGCACTCCCATGTGGTATTTTTATCCATACCAAAAGTCTGATTGCAAAGTGAACATTTACACGATTAGTGTTTGCTCATGTAAAGAGTGAAAGTGATCAATTGGTAATTGAGCTTAGCTTGTTGAACAGTGTTTTTCATTTGCACACAACAGATTTTAGTTGTGAAGATTTTGCCAAGTGGTT